>NW_026059875.1:0-30306 GCF_023721935.1 Panthera uncia | reverse complement strand
GCCAGGTGAGGCGAGGCAATCAGCTGATCTGTGCTGCCTGGCAGGGCGGGGGAGGGGGCGGGGGCGGGTTTGTGGCTGCGCCCAACCCCTCCGGCAGAAAAAGGGTGCTGTGACCCCAGTGGATGGTAAAGATGGAAGAAAGCCTGCTTGGGCGTTTCTGCCCCCGAAGAGGAGGAGGAGGAGGAAGAGGAGGAGGAAGGTGCCAGGGTCTTGGTGGTCTGGACAGGCTTGATGGGGCTGAAGAGGGGAAGCAGGGGCTTGGTGGAGGAGGCAGTCCCTGCCCCAGGTAACTCGGAGGGACTGGCAGGGGTGCCCACTGTCTGGCCTAAGGAGCCAAGCAGCAGCACCTGGCGGCAGATTTGCTCAGTCATCTGCATCTGATGGATCTGCCGCTGCTGCAGCACCCGCAGCTCTTCCAAGATCAGAGGGATGTTCAAGTGGCCGCTGCCTGCACCTGGGGGCGGAGGTGGAGGAGGAGGGGGGGGGGGTGCGGGGGTGGACTCTGGAGGTAATGGGGTCGCTCCCAGCTTGGGACTAGTCAAGATCAGGCCCCCGCCTCCCCCCCGCTGCCGTACCTGTGGCAGCGACCAGGAAGTGCCCGGCAGGCTCCTCTACTCTCCGCTCAGGGCCCCAGGTGGGATCTGTGGGCACAGAGGACCCAGAATCCGGAGGGTTGTTGTGCTCTGCCTCCATGACCCGGGGGCTAGTTTGGCCCTCAGCCCGGGGTTCAGAAGAGGTCGAAGAGTTGTTGGGGTTCTCCTGGCCCCCAATTATCACCATTACAGGGGGGTCAGTAGAACACGCATTCTGGTGGGCGAGGAATTCAGTTGGGTCAGTGAATTGTGCGCAGCACTTGGCACAGACTTGGGGGTGGTCCTCCTCGCTAGCATCACCTAGGGAGAAGACAAGGAGAGAGCGTGGGTGGTGCGGCTGGGATGGGCAGGCGAAGGCTCTAATTAACAACGAGCCCAGTAACCGCTTGGTGGGGGGGTGGGGAGATGAGCTCACCATCAGGCCAAGCCGAAGGCTAGAGCTCAGTGGTGACCCGTCCGGACACGAAACACCCCAGCATGGGGGCAGGGGAGCAGGCACGCTCAAGCTCCTGCCTCCGCCTGCCGGTCCCCCACCCCCCAACCCCGGGCCACCCGCGGGCGCAAGGAATGGGTGTGAGCAGGAGGCCCTACGCAGAGAATCGTGCATTTTATCCCGTCCGCCGAGAAGTCCCTCACCCCGCGCGCGTGCCCTCCGCCCCCACCCCTGCCCAGGCAGGGCCCTACCGCACCTCCAAGCTCCGCCGGCTCCCCGCAGGGCCCCCCCGAGACGAGAGCTCCTCCCGGTTTCGTGCGCCATGGTTGTAGGGACGGGGGCGGGGGGGGGTGGAGGGCAGGGTAGAATGGGAGACAATGGGTATCGGGATGGGGGGAGGCGGCGGTGGCCGCCGGGGTGCGGCAGCCTCTGCACCCAGCGGCCCAGACTGCGGAGATGGAGATCCGCGGCGGCGGCGGCGGCGGCGGGGGCAGGGAGCCGCGGAGGAGGGGGAGGGGAGCGAGGAGGCGCGGAGGAGGGGAGGAGCTGGAGCGAGAAAGCTAGGAGAGGGGAGATGGGGGAGGAGCTGCTGGGGAGCCAGGCAGGAGCGGGGAGTGGGAGGTGGGTGTGTGGGGCGGGAGCCCAGAGCCTAGCAGGTTTCCGGAGGCTCAGTGACAGGTGCTTGTGGGGCGTGGTGGGGTCCACCTTCCCTCGCCCTCTGCCAGCTCCCCCCCCTTCTCCAGATGGCTTTGCCTAGACCTGCCCCCACCCCCCTCGGGCTCAAGGGGGCACAGTGGGAAACACAGCTCTGCTCAATAGAGCAAAGCGATAGGCTTCTCTTATTTTTCTTTGGATAAAGGATCCGCTGAGCCTGGAAAACGTGGACTCCAGAGAGGGTGGTCTGATCTCAGAGGTTCTGAGGGCCAGAGTGGGAGGGGGAGCCCAGGACATCCACGCCTTATCAAAACCCGCACCCCTAAATACCCCAAGTTTTGTCCAGTCTTCCTCATCTTTATTCCCACCCTACCCCCATCCCCCTCCACAAAAGAAGTTTCTCAGGGTGGGAGGCTGCAAGGCATAATTTCCAAGGAAGTCATTTCAGGACCCTCCTCTCTGCGGAACATTGAGCCCCTTCACTCCCTCCCCCCCCCCCCTCCAGAATAGCCCAATGCAAGTTACTCCACAGATCACCGGGCTCACACCTGATTTATAGACTTCGTGCTTATTCCCGTAGCACCTCCTCTTTAATAGCTCTTCCCTGCCCGTCTTCTTCCTCCATTGCCCTTCTCGTGCAGTACAGGGCACACTGCCACTGTTAAGGACAGTTGGGTCCAGGGAGACGCTGGCCTGCAGGGGCCTACAGAGGCCCACCTAGCTCTAACCTGGGGGGAGGGGAATTCCTGAAACAATGGAGAAAATGCAGTGGGAGCTACGAGGCAGCCTCTCTGGGCGGAAAGCCCTTTCAGCCCCAAGCTGGTTTGAATGCCTAGAAAGGACATAACACTAGCTCACCGCCACAGAGGCCACCTGGTAGTCAGACGGGATAAGTAGGGGTATGATGTCTCTTAGACCAGATACTCTGCGTTCTCTTTCTACCTTGAAATGCGTCTTAATAGGGTTTCCACCTCGGGAAAGAGTTTAATCTTACTTACAGGAAGTGACCCCCCCAAGTCCTTAGTTTTGTGGTTTGCCTCGGCATCAGTAAACCCACGATGTTCTAATCCCAGCTCTATCGTTGCCTGGCTGGTAAATTGAGGCACAGTGGTTAATCATGCCACCATTTTCATTTTGTAAAGTGGTAAGATTGTATCTGTGCTGTCTTTCTCAGAGAAATATTGTGGTGACAAAAACTTGGAAAACTCTTGACAAATCATGTTAATATGAACACATGGGACTTTAAATTTGGGGGGGGAGTCCCAAATATTATGGGTTAGAGAATTTACATTGTCAGTGGCAAAACAATGAAAATAACCTAAAATGCACATTTGCTAAAATTAGATCAGTTTTTCATGTTACTTACTCATCTTATTAATTTCTTTTTCTTAATTTTTAAAAATATTTGTTTTTGAGAGAGAGAGAGTGTGTGTGAGTGGGGTGAGGGGCAGAGAGAGAGGGAGACACAGAATCCAAAGCAGGCTCCATGCTCTGAGCCTGACGTGGGGCTTGAACTCAAGAACCATGAGATCATGACCTGGGCAGAAGTCGGACGCTTAACTGAGTGAGCCACCCAGATGCCCCATCATCTTATTAATTTCTGAGGTAAGACATTGGTTAATATTGGCATATGCCAATGGCAAGGAATCTTTTCTGGAGGAGTCTTTTTTGGACCTAATGTTGGCACCATCCACTTCACTGTTCAACACGAATTTTGCTCTCTTTTTAAATCGAAAACATTTTACCGAATTATGTTTTGAAACTTTACATAATCATGAGTATCTAAATATTACGAACGACAGCTCTGAAAAAGATGGGCTCTGTGCTTTCAGGACTGACCCTTACAACGAGGGAGGGGGGGATCTATTTCAGTTATGGAAAGTCACAGGTTCATGCAGTGCTGTTTATTTTTACAGAGCAGGAAATTGAAGCTTGGAGAGGATAAGTGACTTTCCCAAGTTCACACAGTAATTCAGTGAAGCAAGCATTCAGAATTTTGACTCCTGTCCAGTGCTTTCTCAAGCACACCAACATTGTGTGGCTTCTCTAACACCAGAGAAAGGGCCCTGTGTAGCTCCTACCTGCCATTTGCTGTCTGGCCTCAGTAAGGGAGAGGGAATCAGGTGGAAGCTTTCTACCCAGCATTTGTTAATTAGCATTGAACATTTGATATCAAGTTGCTGTTTTGTCAAGCCTTCCGACAAGAAAAGAAATCCTTTTCTTTTCATCTTCTCCTGGGAAACACTGTCCCCTTTCTTGCTCTTTAATGAAACTTGCTTTCTGATGGGTAATTTGACCTGCACTCTTCTTTAAGGTAAATTTAGTCCCTGCTGAAAGGTGACGGATCAACAGCCACCTGTAAGAGGAACCCTCTATTTCTCAGCACTTTGCACTCACTGCCTATCCTGAAAAGGGGGGCAGGATTCTTAGGCAGACACGAATGAAGTCATAAACACAGGAATAAACTAAGCTGGTTATGGTGTCCCTAGATAGCAGATAAGGGTAGGTAAGCTATCCTGGGTCACAGGCAAAGTCTGGGATGGATGTAGGGACTAAGACCTGGACACGCTTGTTTAAATTTATAAAGAGCCAGAATAACAATGAAAAGAGAAACCAGGTAGCTCTCTAAACTGCGGCTCTAGGCTTGGGAGAGAATGGCTAGGGAGAACAAAGAAAATTAGGTGCGGAGTACACAGCAGGACGGTAGAGTTGAAAAAGCGGTTCTCAAACTTTGCTGCCCATTAAAAAGACTGGGAGAGCTTTGAAACATCCAATATCCAGGCCACACCCCAGATGAATTAATTCAGAATCCCTGAGGGTGGCATCCAGGTATCAGTATGTTTATAATATTCCTCAGGCGATGCCAGTGTACAGGAAGGATGAGAGCCACGGTACCTTTCAGAGGACTGCTCTTCCCAGGGAACCTTCTACCCTGCGGCTCACAAATCTTACCTGGCCCAAATTAGGACAGAGGCAAAACCAGCTGCCCAGGGCCAAATCTTCCTGTCTGGCTCCCTCTCTGCTCTGCCGGCAGAGAGAGGTCAGCTCCCTCGTATCCAGCTTCCATGAACAGATTTTGATAACGATTTACACCTGACTGTGAATTTAAGTGACTGCGTTGCCTTTCCCAGGGTATGTGCATCTTGAGCTATATTTCTTTTTTTTTTTTTTTATTTTTTTTAATCTTTATTTATTTTTGAGACAGAGAGAGACAGAGCATGAATGGGGGAGGGGTAGAGAGAGAGGGAGACACAGAATCCGAAGCAGGCTCCAGGCTCTGAGCCATCAGCCCAGAGCCTGACTCGGGGCTCGAACTCACAAACCGTGAGATTGTGACCTGAGCTGAAGTCAGACGCTCAACCGACTGAGCCACCCAGGCGCCCCTTGAGCTATATTTCTAATTTTAAGATAAAGGCTTTGTTCTACACACAGTTCAAGCATCGTCCAGCCACTGAAGAAACAAAGTATACTATGTAAGCACCTGCCTAAACTTACTGTTAGCATTGGGCCAATGCTAACATGAATGGATTCTGTAACTGCTGCACTGTTGCTATAGACTACTTCTAAGGGAGAATGTCCTATCTCCTCTTTGTCACTTCTCTCTCCTAAATACACACACACACTCTTCTGCCAGGCCACCTACGCCTAGTAATGCATCTGTGACCTGTGCAATGTCGTAGGCAAACAGGCATGATAATTTGTACATGGGATGTTAAGTGAGAAAAATATGTTTGTTTCCTAAACAGAAATATCTTAGATCAAACACCGAAAAGGTTTTTTAAGAGACGTTTTTCTCACATCAAAGGACTCAGCATTTAACAAAGAATTCATACTCTTTTGCTGCTGGTAAGGACTTCAGAGATCTGACCTTCCCCTCCCCACCCCACCCCTGAGCACAGTGATTGAGAGTGCCAGCTTTGGGGTGCCTAGGTGGTTTAGGTGGTTAAGCGTCCGACTCTGGATCCCAGCGCCAGGTCTCAATCTCACAGTTTGTGAGCCCTGCATTGGGCTCTGTGCTGACAGCACGGACCCTGCTTGGGACTCTCTCAATCTCTCTCTCAAAATAAATTAAATGAACTTAAAAAAAAAAAACAACCAGTGCCAACTCTGAATCAAAAGGACTGAGTTATCGTCCCAGCACTTTCAAGATCTTTGTGATCTTGGGAAAGTTTCTCTATTTCTCTAAGGTTTGGATTTCTCTTTAAAATGAGGGACATAGGGGCACCTGGGTGGCTCAGTCTGTTAAGTGTCAGACTCTGGATCTCAGCTCAGGTCTTGATCTCAAGATAATCGTGAGTTCAGGGGCGCCTGGGTGGCGCAGTCGGTTAAGCGTCCGACTTCAGCCAGGTCACGATCTCGCGGTCCGTGAGTTCGAGCCCCGCATCAGGCTCTGGGCTGATGGCTCGGAGCCTGGAGCCTGTTTCCGATTCTGTGTCTCCCTCTCTCTCTGCCCCTCCCCAGTTCATGCTCTGTCTCTCTCTGTCCCAAAAATAAAATAAAAAACGTTGAAAAAAAAAAAAAAAGATAATCGTGAGTTCAAGCCCCATGTTGGGCTCTGTGCTGGGCAGGAAGCCTACTTAAAAAATAAATAAAATATGGGGCGCCTGGGTGGCTCAGTCGGTTGAGTATCCGACTTCAGCTCAGGTCATGATCTCACAGTTCGTGAGTTTGAGCCCCACTTTGGGCCCTGTGCTGACAGCTCAGAGCCTGGAGCCTGGTTCTGATTCTGTGTCTCCCTCTCTCTCTGCCTCTCCCCTGCTCATGCTCTGTCTCTCTCTCTGTCTCAAAAATAAATAAAACATTTTTTTAAAATTTAAAAAAATAAAATAAAATAAAAAATAAAAATAAAATGGGGATAGTGTGCTTGGGTGGCTCAGTCGGTTAAGCATCTGACTCTTGATTTTGGCTCAGGTCATGATCTCACAGTTTGTGGGTTCGAGCCCCACGTTTGGCTCTGCACCGACAGTGAGGAGCCTGCTGTCTCTGCACCTCCTCCCCTACTCACTCACTCACTCTCTAAAAATAAATAAACATTAAAAAATAATAAAATAAAATGGGGGTATAACTTCAAAAGGGACTGAAATTCTTATAGATGCTACAACAAGGATGAGCCTTGAAAACATGATGAGACAAGCAAGACACAAAAGGACAAATATTGTGTAATTCCTTTATATGAGGTACCTAGAATTAGTAAACTTATAGAGACAGAAAATAGGATGGTGATTGCTAGGGGCTGCAGAGAGAAGGGAATGGGGAATTATTGTTTAATGGGTATAGGATTTCAATTTTACTTATTTTATTTTTTTTTTAATTTTTTTTCGTAATGTTTTTATTTATTTTTGAGACAGAGAGAGACAGAGCATGAGCAGGGAAGGGGCAGAGAGAGAGGGAGACACAGAATCGGAAGCAGGCTCCAGGCTCTGAGCCGTCAGCACAGAGCCCAATACGGGGCTAGAACTCACAGACTGTGAGATCATGACCTGAGCTGAAGTTGGACGCTCAACCGACTGAGCCACCCAGGCGCCCCAAGGATTTCAATTTAAAAAAAATTTTTTTTAACGTTTTTATTTATTTTTGAGACAGAGAGAGACAGAGCATGAATGGGGGAGGGTCAGAGAGAGGGAGACACAGAATCCGAAACAGGCTCCGGGCTCTGAGCTGTCAGCACAGGGGCCCGATGCAGGGCTCGAACTCACGGACCGCGAGATCGTGACCTGAGCCGAAGTCAGCGCTCAACCGACTGAGCCACCCAGGCGCCCCAAGGATTTCAATTTTAAAAGATGAAAGAGTTTTGGAGATGGATGGTGGTAATGGTTGCACAACATTGTGAATATACTTAATCACTGAGTCATATGCTTAAAAGTGGTTAAAATGGTAAATTTTGTTATGTATATTTTACCACACATTAAAAAAAAAAAATGAATGGAGATGCACCTGGGTGGCTCTGTCAGTTGGGCCTCCAACTCTTGGTTTTACCTCAGGTCATGATCTTATGGTTCATGGGTTTGAGCCCTGGGTTGGGCTCTGTGTTGGGCTCTGTGTTGGCAGTATGGAGCCCGCTTGGGATTCTCTCTCCTTCTCTCTCTGCCCCTCCCCTGCACGCGATGTCTTTCAAATAAATAGATAAATGAACTTAAAACAAATTGAATGGAGATAATAATAGAGTTGGGAGGAATCAAGGGGAAATATGTGCAGGGCTAGCATAGTACCTGCCAAATAGTAAATGTTCCTGAAATATTGGCAAGAAGTCCGATTATTTAAATTTTTTTAACGTTTATTTTTGAGAGCAAGAGAGACAGTGCACAAGCAGGGGAGGGGCAGAGAAAGAGGGAGACACAGAATCTGAAGCAGGTTCCAGGCTCTGAGCTGTCAGTACTGAACCTGACACAGGCTCAAACCCATGAACTGTGAGATCATGATCTGAGCCAAAGTCGGACGCTCAACTGACTGAGTCACCCAGGTGCACCCCTAGAAGTGCTATTATTTAAAGACCAATAACTGAAGCCCCGGGGGAAGAATGGATTCATCCAAGGTCATGTAGCTTCAAGGTCAAAGCTGGATTAAAACCCAGGTTTCCGGGGTGCCTGGGTGGCTCAGTCGGTTGGGCGTCTGACTTCGGGCCAGGTCATGATCTCACAGTTCATGAGTTTGAGCCCCGTGTCAGGCTCCGTGCTGACAGCTCAGAGCCTGGAGCCTGCTTCGGATTCTGTGTCTCCCTCTCTCTCTGCCCCTCCCCAGCTGATGCTCGCACTCTGTCTCTGTCAAAAATAAATAAACTTAAAATTTTTTTTAATTAAAAAAAAAAACAACCCAGGTTTCCTGCTTCCTGATCCAGTGCTCCATATTGTACCTGGCCTGAGTTACTTTCTATCTACTCAGAAATATTTTCTCTTTGACCCAGGGGTACCTAGGGCTGAAAGGCTTAGGCTCAATACCCTGAGGGATTATGCTCTCTACATCCATATATAAAGAGATCAGAGCCCTCAGAACTCTTTTTGCCTTCCTTCTCCTTTTGCTGCTGTTGCTGTCTGCCAGCTTCCATTTCTCCCTCTAGATCTGTTTGTCTGTTGTCCTGGTTTCTCCTTCTCACTAAATATCTGGGTTTCTGATCGTTTCCTTCATTTCCCAGATGTACTAGTTTACGTTTTCCCTATTAGCATCTCATATGTTCCTAATCCAGATTTCTAGACTCTGTAGGGGAGAGAGATTTTTTTTTTCCTCTCTCCAGAGTTTTTAAGTAAAAAGACTATTTCCTTCTCATCACTTATGTGCAGTAACTATTCTGTTAGGTTTTGGTGTTCTGGTCTGGGAAGCTGAACAAAAACAGGGCTAGAAAACAGGTTTTTCAGACCGTTTCTTGGTGACGTCTCAGGTCACTGCAGAGATGAGGCTTTGGACATGTGCGACAAAGGCTGAGCATTTACTTGTCACGTATGGTAAACGTTGCCCAAAAGAACGCAAAGCCTCCTGAAAACTTCGGTTGCACCCTAGCCTGCTAAATAAATGTCTGCTGATGCTCATGAGGAAGCCCGTAGTTTCACAGTACACCAGAGGACAGAGAGTCCTCCCTACCCTAATTTGGGGGCATGCAGAACAAAAAAATGTTTCTGGGGTAGAAGGAAAAGTCAGCTGCCTGAAGATCACACAAGCAAATAGAAACCGTATCGATGGAAAAGGAGGGAATGGGAAAGTTATCCGTCTTACACGAGCATGAAGGAATTTTAGGTTTGCTCTGGTACAGCCACCTCATCTTCCAGAGGTGACTTGGTGACACTCCAGGGCGTGGAAGTAGCCCCGGAGAATTCTGATCAGAAAGCCCTTTGCTTTCTTTAGGCAGACCTTCAGAGGTTACTACTGCTTTCTTACTCCTTACCTTTGTGTTTCTGACGTTTCTGGCTCAAAGGCAAAATTCAGCCGGAATTTGCTGCTGCCATCGGATGTGAGCCTGCACTGTTTCTGCGGGGATGACTCTGTAGCAGCAACCCCATGCCCCAGAGTGTTCACAGCCCCAAGTGGGAGCCATAGCACAAGGGGCTTAAGAATCCACTCAGGGCAGTGGTGAAAGATTTCTTTTGACGCCTGCACAAGCTCTTCGTCAACAGTGGTACTACGGGGAGTGGGTGAGCAGACTTGGGAAGTGTGGGGAGAGGAGAAGTTGTCTCTTGGAGGGGGCAGGGGTTCGGCATTGTTCCACAATCCAGCCAGCAGGGGAGCAGGACTGAGAGGCAACTCCGAGGCTCTACGGGAAGTCTCCTGTAGAGCCGGAGGAGGAAACATCCGGCCTGCAGCAGCATTAAGGAAGGCTAATGTGTCCCAGGAGGGAAGGATGCCACCATCATGAACCTCTAAATATGGGCACAGTGGGATCCCAGCAAAGCAGTGACTTGAGGAGAATGTGTTCTACCCAAAACACAGTATGTCTGTTAAAGTTGTTCCATAGCACAGGGGAGCACTGATTTCATCTCAGGTCATTTTTTTACGACAGGTGGAAAGGTAAATTTAACCCATGACTCAGTTTTAGTCACTACAAATACATTATCCTAGAGCTTTTCATGCACACATCTCATAGAGAAGGACTGAAGTTCACCAAGAGATGCCTGAAGTTTGGTCAGGTTTCAGCCCTCGCAGGAAGTGCCACTGTCCTCACATATGATAACAATACTTACATGCATTAAGTACTTAGTTATGCTAGGGACTACTATATCACATAAATTGAGCACTTATTTATGCTATTTATCTTTCCAAGTGCTTTACACCTATTAACTCATTCCAATCCTCATGATAGCCTAATGAGGTAGCTAGTATTTTACAGATGAGGAAACAGGCACAGAGAGGCAAAGTAAACGAACCCAAGTTGCACAGCTAACCAGGATTTGAATCCTGAAAGTGTGGCTTGAGAACCCTTGTTTTTTTTGTTTTTTTTTTGTTTTGTTTTTTTTTTTTTTGATAGAACCCTTGTTCTTAGTACCACACTGCACTGCCCAGTGAGTCAACTGTTTGCTAAATAGTTTATCCCTGAGGGGCAGAACTTCCAGACTTTTACAGTGTGAACATACATAGCCATATACTGATACAGTATATCCAAAAGTTGCCTGAGCCTAAGAATTACCCGGACACTTGCAAAGATATATATTCCCAGACTCTACCCTGGATCCACATTCAAGCAAATTTGAAAAATTCTAATTTAGTAGAGTGAGCCCACTAGCCCAGAGCATCAGGAAACCTGTTTTGGTCCTGACAAAGTGCTCTAAGTGTTTCTGAGACTTTTTGGGCAATGTCACTTCTCAATACCCCAAGTTACTCTACAATCTGCCTCTGACTGGACTATTACAGGAATACATAAAATTCTCCCCCCCTCCAAAGAAAATCTATTACTTTATTATTTTAAATTTATTTAATTCCGTTAGTAATCTTTACACTCAATGCGGGGCCGGAACTGACGACCCCAAGATCAAGAGTTGCATGCTCTACCTACTGAGCCAGCCAGGCACCCCAGAAAATCTGTTACTTTAAAAACAGATGCAAGTACGTTAATTCATACTTTTGTTTTGTTTTGTTTTGTTTCAGCGTGGCCTCCCTTGAAGCACAAACCTGAGTCCCTCATCCAGACCTCTCCTCCAGCCTCTACCCTAGGTGACACGGATCCGCACCCCAAGCCAGGCTGCATCTGACCGACATTAGCTCTCTCCCTCTGGGAGCTCTGATCTGTTCTCAGCTCAGCCCAACAATGAGAAACTTTTTTCTCTTCTCCCTCAGGGGAACCTTCACGTTTATCCAATTCATCCTCTTGCAACCCAACTCTCCAGAAAGAAAAGGGGGGAAAATCCCACCCCTAAGAGACTGGCCTCCAGGTCTGAGGAGGTTACTTAGCAACGACACAAAGACCAGTGAGCAAAGGGGGACCTGAGGAGAAAACTCTTGGGTGGGGAGACAGAGCCAGTTTGAAAACTCCATTTCATCCGGAGAAAAACAAGGAAAACACAAACAGAATCCAATCTGAGAAAAGCCAAGCAGCGGGGCTTCTCCCCCAGCACAGGTCAATGCCTGGCTACTCTCTGCATCCAACTTCTTCAAACCCCCAATGACCAAGTCCTCCCCTGGCTTCACCCGTGGCCCGGGTGCCCTCCCTTGCCCTGGCCTGACCCACACGGGCTGGGACTCAGGGCTCCCGCACCCCTCCCCAGGCACCCACCGTTCTCAGACGCGCTGGGACCTTCGCAGTCCGAGATTAACTGTTGGGGTTTCCGCTGCTTTCGCCGAGACATTCCCGGGTGGAGGTGGGGTAGGGAGGGGCAAAGCTCACTTAGTCCTAACCGGGGTGACCTGGTCTGGTCTCCCCTTGGGTCTGAAGCCAACTGATGCCTCTCCCCCAGTGCTAATCACTGGGAAGCAGAGATGGTCTCCCTTCCCAGAGACAGACAGACAGACTGGCCCCGCGCTCCCTCTGATTCTCTGTCCCTGACTCTCTCTCTCTCTCTCTTTCTCTCTCAATCTCTGCAAGTCTTTAAAGGGGAGACGCCCCCTTTTTTTTCTTCAGCTTCTTCCCTACGCTTCTGCAGCTCCCATTGTAAAAGCAAAAATCCTAATCTTTCCGCACACTCTTTTCTTTTGTACTGCAGAGGGAAGGATTTAACCCTCTCCTCACTGCCAGGGCTCAGGCCTCTCCCTGTGCTGTCTGTTCAGAAAATGTCCCTGCTTGTTTTTCTAACTCTTCATCCCAGGTCTCCACAGTGCTTTTTGGTTCTCTCATGATTCGATGCCACCTTGTTTGATGATGCAACTGCTTCTAGGGTGTAAAGCTGAAATAAGAACTTTCTGGTATATCCTGATTATGAGGCCAAGAAGTCAGCTACCACCAGTTGAAACTGGGGAGATGAAAGGCTGGCAAAAAGACCGATGTAGATGGACAGTCGTTATAATAAAACTAAATATAAAGAGGGCTCTTTATAATTTAAAGGATATTTTCATATACGTGACATATTTTGAATATTACAGCTCTGACCACTCCTATTTATAGATGATTCTCTTTATTTTCATTTTTTAATGTTTATTTATTTATTTTGAGAGAGAGAGAGAGAGAGAGAGAGGGACACTCCCAAGCTGCCAGTGCAGAGCCCTATGTGGAGCTCGATCCCACAAAACTGTGAGATCATGACCTGAGCCCAAATCAAGAGTCAGCCGCTCAACCAACTGAGCCAACCAGGCATTCCAGAGATGACTTTCTTTGAAGATAAGCAAGAGGTTCAGCGAGGTTAAGTAATCTATCCAAGGTTGCACAGCCATCATGTAACAGAGGCAGGCCTGGAAGCCAGGTACATCTGATGGCAGGCTAGCATTTTTTTTCTCTATATTGTTAAAGGTACAATAAAGGTACCAGGCTCCTAGCATGAAAAAAAAAAGTGATTGGTCTTAAGGAATCTCATTTAAAATAATGGGGCTCCTGGGTGGCTCAGTCAGTTGAGTGTCCTACTTCGGCTCGGGTCATGATCTCACAGTCCGTGAGTTTGAGCCCTGTGGCGGGCTCTGTGCTGACAATTCAGAGCCTGGAACCTGCTTCAGATTCTGTGTCTCCCTCTCTATGTCCCTCCCCTGCTTGTACTCTCTCTCTCTCTCTCTCTCTCTCAAAAATAAAATAAAAACATTAAAAAATAAAATAACAACAGAGCTAGTGACTTTTTTTGTTTCTCCCACATCACAGCTCTTGGTGCTGAAGGGATACTACATCTGAAAGGATGATACAGATGAGTTCTATCTACTCCAGAGTAGAATCTACAAGGAGGCACCTCCAGCTCAGTATGAAGGAACTTTCTAATAGTGTAATGGACTTTCCAGTAAATGGGTAAGCTCTCTGTAGTAATCTCTCACAGAGGCTGAAAACTGACAAGGATTCTGCGGAAAGAATTTCCTTGTGGATATCATATTTGACCTTGAAAAATGTCTCTGTCTCGAGAGGGAAACTTACCACAAGACACTCTTAAAGACAGAGAACAAACTGAGGGTTGATGGAGGAAGGGTGATGGGTTAGATGGATGTTGGGTACTTGTGATGAACACTGGCTGTTGTGTGGAGGTGATGAACCCCTGAATTCTACTGCTGAAACCAATATTGTACTGTACGTTAACTAACTAGAATTTAAATTAAAAAAAAAAATTCTACAGGAGAGCCTGGTGGCTCAGTTGGTTAAGTGTTCAACTTTGGCTCATGTCATGATCTCATGGTTTGTGGGTTCCAGGCCCACGTCGGGCTCCGTGCTGACAGCTCAGAGCCTGGAGCCTGCTTCGGATTCTGTGTCTCCCTCTCTCTGACCCTCCCCCACTTGTGCTGTCTCTCTCTCCCTCTCTCAAAAATAAACATCAAGAAAAATTCTCCATCTCTAAAATACATCATTTGGGAACCAGCGAGGTATCTGCTCTCAGCCTGCACATTAAGGGTGATTCAGTTATTCTTTAATTTCTGGCCATGGTGTCCCATGGTGTCTGAGTAAAACTGTGCTACTGGGCATAGACTATCCAGCTGTGTCCCAGCTCTTCCCTGTGATGCAGTAAGTCCTCTCCTAATCTTATTTACATTTTACTCTCCTGGCTGAGATGAGAGAGCATCTGAAACACCATCCATTAGGAAAGTGAGAATTCTTTTCCCTTTTGGAGTTTAGTGATATAAATCTCTGATGGCTGCGTCTTCAGAGAAAAATAAAACCAAGCTCACTCACAGTGTCTGGTGCAAAATTCCCCCGATTGCCTCCCTTACCCAGGTCCAGGCTGGGTGACGATGCTAAGAAAGGGAGAGAGAGACAACAGATGGCTGGAAGGTTGCTGGTGAGAAATGAGGAGGCAGGTACCCACATCTGAAGGGGTTTGGGAAGCCCTCTGATCTCTGCTTTGGAGTTCACCGAACCTCCATTATATTCCCGGTTCTTCGGGGTCAGGACCCTGGGTGGCTCCCTCATGTTCCGCTCTTGGAAGTCTTGCTGACATTGTCTAATTCATCCTGTTAACTTCTCTGTGCGGCAGGTGCAGTTATCACCAGGCTATTGTAGGGGAAATGGGGACCCTGAGACCAGGGAAGCTTCTAATTCCTCAGTGGAATAGATTGGATCCTGTCTCTCTCAGCCTACTGTTTCATCATTTACTTCCATTTTGGGGGGTGGGGTGGGGTGGGGTGGGGAAGAAACAAGAGAAATAATATAGCTTCCTGGTCTTCTCAAGAGTCTATGATGTCTGAGGGCAGAATTGGGGGTCCAACATTTGTGTCCTTCCTGGGTCTTGCCTGTCTTGTCTTTTCCTAGTTTTTTCCCTCCCTCCTTTTTGCTGGCCTTATTGTGAAAGGAAGGACTCTTTCCCCTCCTCTCCTTTCTTCCGCCCTCCCCCATTTACCATTTTTTTCCTTTTACCTCTCCTCTGTGGCCTCTTGACCTCCCCACAGAGTTACAAAAGTAAAATCCTTGAAGAGATGCTGCTGTGGGAATGTTAATGAGCCTTCCCCACAAAGGGGCAAAGACTTTACTTCACTGAGTTGGAAAAAAGCCCCTTTGAAAAGGGGTTTCTGTGTGTGGTGAAGTGGAGAGGGGAGGGGAAGGGGGGACAGGGAGGGAGAGAAAGAGCGAGAAAATGAAAGGAGGAGAGAGAAATGAGAGAGAGAAAAAGAGTGAGAGAGAGACACACACAGAGACAGAGAGGCTGACTTAATAGCAGAAGAGAATATTAAAACACTTTTCATTGTTCAAATGACGATTTGATTTTTGGAAAACATTTCATGGTCTTTTGACCTTGTAAACTAAGCGCTTGCATTCCCAAGAAATTGAAGAGGCACTCAAGGGCATTGAAGATAAAGAAGGATAGGAAAAAGGGACTTCTTCTGGCACTCTACCCCCAGTTCCTTCCCATGTGTAGGAGCCTGGGAGGCTCTGGGGGAGTATTCTGGATGGGGCGAGCTGGTGGTGAAGACGGGCTCTTTCTTTTGGCTCTGTGGCTCCTTCTTATGCTATTTTCTAATTTTATCAACATTTTCTGTGTTGGCTTTTCTATTGGCTGTTAGCCTAACATTTTTTTTCTCTCCTCAGGAATAGCTTAAAGTACTGTTGCGGTGTTTACATCCCAGAGCCAATTATCAAGCCAGACCACTTGAGCCTAATCCCTGCATCTTTCATTTGTGAGCACAGGTTGCCTCTGACTTAGTACAAACAGATGTGAAGGTATTGTTAGCATCAAAATTCAGTCCTCAAAAAGCAAAGATGAGTTGTTGCTTTTTAAAGAAAACCAGTCATTATGTTGGACCCTCAGAGATTTTCCAACACGTTTTGGTTTGTGATGTCCGCACGACACCCCCGTTAAAGAAGCCCTGAACTGTGAGGAACAAAGGAAAGGTGATCGGAATGAGATCCTTGGAAGAGAAAGACGAGGAGCCAGTGAGGAATGCTAATTTCCAGAGCTTTATACACCCCGCGGGATTCACCGTCCCTTTTGCTTACCCGTCACATGGGGAGTTACCGAATTCACATTCCTCCTCTCTCTCCTAGATCTACTGAATCTCTAGGGGTGGGGCCTAAGAGTTTTCAATAAACTCTTAAATGATTCTTTTGCAGAGGCATTTGTGTTTGGTGGTTTCTAAACCTTGAGCTCTAGATTCCTAGGCAACTACAGTGTTGCAGGAAATCCATGTACATGGGAAGGGAGCCCAGCCTGTGGCCAGAATAGATAACATACCTTTCACATGTAGTGACTCCTGGTGGCCAAATGTTTGCTGATTTTTTTTAATTTTTAATTTTTTAATTTTTAATAAAAAGGGGAGGGGCAGAGAAAGAGGGAGACAGAAGATCTGAAGTGGGTTCTGTGCTGACAGCAGAGAGCCCCATTGGGGCTGGAACTCATGAGCCTTGAGATTATGACCTGAGCCAAAGTCTGCCATTTAACCAACTGAGCCACCCAGGCACCCCGGGATTAATGTGCTTTTAAGTCATTTAAAAGTGTTTCTAAACTCAGAGTGGCTTTTGTCCTAAAAATACAACTATAGTCATATCGGGGCCCAGCACATTTTTTTTTTGGCATTTTATTCAAGGCCTCTTCTGTCAGGACAACACGCTGCTCTGAGCACCCCTCCTTTTTCCTAGTTTGTAGAAGAGGAGGCATCATGGAGGCAGTTCCTCTCCCTCCAGAAGACTTAGGGTCCTACGAGGTGGAAGGAATCTGATGTTAATTGCAGGAGAACTAACTTCGGAATCTACAAAGGCATGGGACGTTTCTATTGATAAGGGTAATCATAGTTTAGGCGCATTCTGTGTGCCATACCCTTTGACTATATAATCTCATTTAACCCTTAAAATAACTTTGTAAAGAAAGCATTATGTAATTATCATCTTAGGCATGCAGAACACCTCAATTTACACATGAGGAAACTGAGGCTTAGCTCATAAAGAGCTGATAAATGGCAGGTTGAAATTGCCCCCAGCAATGCCTGATTGGCATTGCCTGTTTTTTGGTCCCAGTGACACTTTATTGCCATCCCACTGATTTCTGCCTCTGTTGTAGACCTCACTTTCCAGCTGCAGACCTGGGGGATGACTCAAATGTCTAACTCCTAAACAAGATTTCCAGACCGACAAGGAAATATCTACAACAAATTTCAGTTCCCATAACTACCTACACTACCAGATTTTTTTTTTTTTTTTTTTTTGGTCTTGCTAGCATTCAGGGAGTCAGGCAATAAAGAGTACGGGGAAAGTGCCCTTTGCAAAAATTGACTAAATAAGAAAGCATGGGCAAACAATCCCTGGTCTTATTAGATGATTTCCGCCTGGCCTCTTTCAGGTGGCAGTTGCCATGGTGTTTTAGGGGCAAAGGGAGGGAGTGAAGATCAAGGAGGGTCATTCAGACTGAGGCTTGTCTGGTGTTTCTTTTCAGAGTTCATTCTGCAGTGGACGGCAGGAATTTAAAGATTCATAAGAGGAAGGACAGGATTTATTCTTTCCTTCATTTCTCCATGTTACTCATGTTAAATAAAGGGGAAATGGGAGTTTGTGAAGAGAAGGAGGTAGTGGAACAGGAAAGGGAGGTTGTGGGGGAAGGGCCATGAGCCTGACCGGCAGTGGGAGAAGGCTAGGGTGGGGGTGGGGAAGACTGTGTGAGCATGTGTGTTTGCAGGGGAGAAATTATAGGAACAATTTTTTGAAGTTGAGGTTGAACATTTGAAAGAAAAGCAACAAAGGGTGGAGATCAGGTAAAAACAGTAGGATGAAGGGGGAAAATGATGAGAAAAAAAAAAAAAAAAAAAAAAAGATAATCCCAGGCCGTGAAAAAGGAAAACAAATCAGATGGATGGGAAAGAAATAGTTAAGTTGTAGAGGCCAGTCTTTGGAAGAATAGCACATAGGGAGTAAAGTACCTCAGAAAATACAGAGAATTGACAACCTGTGATAGAAACATGCTCAGAGCCTTCAGGAAGAACCTTGAAGAAAAGGAGCTAGTAGACTCTCAAGGACTTTGGGAATGGAAGGGGCCAGAGGGATCATCTCTAAGTGTCTAACTTTTCAGATAGGGAAAACTAAGACCAAGGGAGGTTAAGTGACTTTTCAAGAGGTTCTCCAGACCAGATCATAGCTCAGAGAAGTTCCCTTTCCACTGCACCATGGGGCTGGTGGTGGGGAGAGAAAGAGAGAAAGAGAGAGAGAGAGAGAGAGAGAGAGAGAGAATCCCAAGCAGGCTCTGCACTATCAGCACAGAGTCCAATGTGGGGCTCGAATCCACAAACCCTGAGGTCATGACCGGAGCCAAAATCAAGAGTTGGATGGACACCTTACCGACTCAGCCACCCAGTTGGTACATTTCTTCATTCCACATTCCACTTAATTCAATGGAATCTATTTGTGTATATATGTGTGTGTGTGTGTGTGTGTGTGTGTGTGTGTGTAGAGAGAGAGAGAGATGTAAAAATATATGGATATAATATATATATATATATATATATATATATATATATATACATATACACACACACACATATTTAAATGTATACATAAAGACCAGGAGGAGAGGGGTCAGTGGATTTGGAGGAGAAATTGAGGATGATGGAGGAGGAATTTCATTACCAAATTCTTCACCATGAGATTACTTTACCCCATGTGGTTCAATGACCTCTGTTCCCATCTTTTGGTCAAGAGATAAATGTTACCTGTGTGTGTGTGTGTGTGTGTGTGTGTGTGTGTGTGTGTTTCCAAAAAATTGGATAGAAGTCTAAAAGGAAAGAGAGGGTAAAGAGGGAGATTGGGAGCAATAGGCCTGTTACTCAAGGGGTTATTTTTTCCATCACCTATCCCTATCTTTATACTACAAACCTTGCCATCCTTCTCATGCACACACCATTTCCAAGTTGTCCATCTTTATTCAGTCAGCTTGAAATCCTAGTATTGACTTTTTTCTTGAAATGAAAGAAGGAACACATCCCTCCCTCCTCACCAAGATATCTGAAAATGGCCTTAGGAATAAACTCAATAAAGTCACATGACATAATTAAATATCTTGGAAAACAAACAAAAATGTGTCATTACCATTATGGTACTATGAAACCCCTTTTAAATTTAATATCCATTTAAAATAAAAGCATTAAAAATATATAGAATACAGGGGTGCCTAGGTGGCTTAGTTGGTTAAAGTGTCCAATTCTTGATCCCAGCTCCGGTCTTAATCTCAGGGTCATGAGTTCAAGCCCTGTGTTGGGCTCTGTGCTGGGTGTGGAGCCTAAACATATTTACATATTTATAATATATATTTTAAATATTTATATATAAATATGTGTATATATACATATAAATATAATACAATTTTTATTTAAAACATTTATATGAATTTTTAAAAATATTTTTAATTTATTTTTATTATTTATTTTTATTTTTTTTTCAAATACTTTATTTTTAAGTAATCTCTACAGCCAGTGTGGGGCTCAAACCCACAACCCTAAGATCAAGAGGCACATGCTCTACTGACTGAGTCAGCCAGGTGCCCCTATATGAAATGATAGTTTGGCTGTTCTCTGATGCCCACTGGTTATCCACTCTATGCTAGGTGAGCATGATGTATGTGAACATACCTTCATGTCCTTTCTGCCCTACAGAAACTTCTTTTGAAAGCCTACTTCACTTCTGGAGCTAATATGACAGACATTTCCATTGTTTATTGGAGGAATCTGATGATTTTCTCACCTAGCTTTAACCTCTTTGTTTTATATGGATCCACATCAATCAACAAAATGTATCTATTGCAACAATTTCTACATACAGTTTTACAATAAAATAATCAATGGGAGTCAGTTGCTAGAGCATCATTTAAAAAAAAGTTTATTTATTTATTTATTTTGAGAGAGAGAGATGGGGTGGGGCACATAGAGAGAGGGAGAGAGAATCACGAGCAGGCTCCGTGCTGTCAGTGAAGAACCTGACATGGGGCTCGAACCCACGAACCGTGAGATCATGGCCTGAGCCGAAACCAAAAGTCGGACACTTAACCCTGACTTAGCCACCAAGCACCCCTAAAGCCATTGCTTAGGACAAAAATCACTTAGAGTCAAAGCTGAAAAAACCCTGAGGAAGAATATACCAGAGACTAGTTTGACTGATGATGGTTTCTGTGGCTGACTATAGAATGATGTAGGTGGCCTGCATTTAGGGGGTAGGTAGAATAAAAAACATGCACCTAAAAATTTTTTTTATCATCTATCTATCTATCTATCTATCTATCTCTGTGCCCAACGTGGAGCTTGAACTCATCATCTCAAAATTAAGAGTTGCATGTTCTACTGACTAAGCCAGCCAGGTGTCCCTACACTTCTATTTTTTTTTTTTAGATTTTTTTTTTTGAGAGAGAGAGAGAGAGTGAGAGAGAGAGAGGGAATCTTAAGCAGACTTCACACTCAGCATGGAGCCTGATTTGGGGCTCAATACTAAGACCCTGGGATCATGACCTGAGCTGAAATCAAGAGTTGGATGCTCAACCGACTGAGCCACCCAGGCGTCCCTAATATGCACTTTTATTTAATTATTTAAAAATTTTTAGTGTTTATTTATTTTTGAGAGAGAGAGAGAGCACAAGCAGGGGAGGGGCAGAGAGAGAGGGAGACACAGAATCTGAAGTAGCCTCCAGGTTCTGAGCTGTTAGCACAGAGCCCGATGCGGGGCTAACTTACGAACTCTGAGATCATGACTTGAGGTGAAGCCTAACACTCAACTGATTGAGCCATCCAGGCGCCCCCAATATGCACTTTTAATATAAAATCACACTCATATTAGAAAGGGACAAGACACCTGAGACTCACTCTGGGCTCATTGAGTGGAATGTCAGAGTTTGAATGACTGCATTCTTTACATTGTTGTTTGTCTCCTTCTTTTGTAGACCTTAATGTAATTATAATTGAATTTATGTGTTGAAATTTAATTGGATTAAATTAATTTAAAATATTAAAATCCATCAACAACCCTGAGACCTGCTGATCTCTGTGACCTCCAGGAGTAAGTCCAGTAAAAAACCAAAGCAGCTTATAGGTTTATGATTCTGTTATCTCCAGATGGCAGAATCACCTCAGGATTTAAATTCAAGCCCAAACCAGAGAAATCCTTTTGGGACATAGGACCAAGCTAAGTCTTTCAATTAATTATACTCTCAACAAACATTTATCAACTGCATTTCATATCTCAGACACTGGGCCTGAAGTGTGCAAGTAGAATAAAAAATATATACTTCTCTCAACACGAAGTCACACTCATGACCACATCAAGAGAGGCACAAGAGAACTGAGATGCTGGGGTTACAAAGGTAAATAAGACATGGACCCTGTCTCTCCTTGAGAAGAGGGACAATGATAAACAGAGAAATAGAATACAATGTGAGAAAATTTTGTAGAAGCCTGCGTAAAGTTCCATGGGAAGAAGAAGGGAGATTTGGACTGATTGTCCACAGGCAATAAATTATCCATTCCTCCATTCTTTCCTCCTTCTGTCTTTCCATCCATCCACCATCCATCCATCCATCCACTGATGATAGGGAAAGATAGGTTAAAATAGGCAGAGAGAGAAAGGTTAGGACCTGAGGTCCCTGGGTGGGGAAGAACACATATTTTGGAACAATGCTGGGAGCTTTTGACTACAGCAAACCCCCTCTGGTGTAAGGTTCCTATTAAGAATGTAATAGATACCACCTACTCCCCCTCAGGTTCCCCTGATTTGACAGTCAAAATACCTAACTAAACAAAAGTAGACCATAAACCTTATGTTATATGAGGGACAGTATGACCAGTCTGACTCCTCACACGACAGAGTTGAGCCAATCAGAATAGACAACCCAGCACCTAGAGTTATCCAGCCAGTAAGGTAGAGCCTGAGAAGGAAGGAGGGGGAAGGGAAGGGGGGGCTGGCCAGACCTTATAAAACAAAGACACTTGCCTATAGTCGTGGGCATTCATTTTCGAATATCCCCTCTCTGCAAAGAGAGCTTTCCTACTATTCTTACTTTCTAAACTTATACTCCAATAAACTTTTGCCTACTGCTCATTTTGTGTCCACCTCTTCATTCTTCAAAACGGCAAGACAATGAACCCTTGGTATTGAGGTAAAAAATCCTGCAATCTATCCATCCATCCATCCATCCATCCATCCATCAGTTAAACAAATGTCTGTGATTAGTTACTACATATAAAGCACTGTGCTAGAGGTTATAAATGCAAAGAAAATAAAAACAGGCCTTTCTTGAGGGAGTGTTAATGTGGCATAAGGGATGAAACAGGTAATCACGTAACGTTAACAGACTCTTTATGGGCCACTTCTTTGTGAAGAGGCTACATGAGGTTCTTTCCTTGGATGCTCTCTTACAGTAATCTTGTGAGGTGGATATTATTATCCTCCTTGTACCAGTTAGGAAATTGAGGTTTGGAGAGATTAGTAATTTGGTGAGAGGCATGCAGTTGTGAATTATGGAACTGAGGCTCTAACACATTTGTCTTATAACAAAGTCTGTGTTCCAAAGAATCTGTGGATTCTGTGTGACTCTTTGGGTTTAAAGTGTCTTCACCACCTTATCAACTGCATGACTTTGGACATTTTACTTAACTTCTCTGAGCCTCGGTCTCCTCATATAGAAGTGATTTAACAAAACTCAGTTAAAGCATTTGTGCCGGTGCCTGGCCAATCTTGCAAGCTCACTACATTTGATGGCTAATATTATTATGCTGGCCTGGATAGGTAGTGAGTGATGAGTTCTATGAGAGCTGCAGATCACACCTGTCCACAGTCAGAAGAAGGAAAGGTCACTTCCATTGGAGAGCGGAAGGGAAGGGAGAGTGGAAGATTAAAAGCAGGAGCAGGAAGAATTCATTTAAATTGGAGTTTTCAAAAAAAAGGTAAGACTGGAACATTTAGACTCTAAAATTTAAAGTAGAAGTCTCTGTGAGGCACACAGCAAGGAGCTTCGTGTTACCGGTGGGAGGTGACAAGCAATAGAAAGGCAAGCAAATAAATAAAATTACAAAAAGTGGTAATTAGACTGGGTAATGGGAGAGAAAGTGAGGAGGAAGGGTGGGGCTGGGGGGTCAGGGGAGAGTAGATCCAATCTCTCCGTAGAGGCTGTTCATATGTAGATTGACTGCTATCTGTGAATGGATACTGGATATTGGCCCAAGCTGACGGAAATGCAAATACTCTTAGAAATGACTGTTAGTAATGCAAATGTGGAAAACCTCTGATTTAAGCAGAACAACAACAAAACACCCGCATCAATCTTTGAATGAACTGATCTGTGAGTGAGGACATTTACATCCTCACGAATTTGATGAGAAAAAAAGACAATATTTTTTTTTCTTTGTCCTTTGTCTTCTCTCCAGCTAGAACTAAGAAAGATTAGTCAAGGTCATCCTGTTTTCATTGCTCATTTATTTAATCATCCATTCAACAAATATATTCTTGAGAACCTACTATGTGCCTGATGCTATACCCTGCCTGGGGAATACTGTGCGTGGTCTTTCCCCGGAGGTCTCGTCTCTTGCTCCAGAGGGCTTTGGGAATAGGACACAAGAGAAGGGCATGAGGCAGGTTCTGGCACTTGTCTGCAGTCATGTTTTTGGATAGAGACGGGAGAGGACCTGGTAATATCCAGGGCTCGGAGAGTGTGTCCTGAAACAATCTATGGTGAGAAGACAATGCACACTTAGACGAGGTTTTGAAAAGATAGTAATGTTTGCAAATTTTATTTCAACGAAAACACTGCCTTTTACATTCCTCTGAGCGTCTCATTCCACCTCATCTCTCCTCCTGTACCTGTCCTCATCTTTTGCCGTCGCTGTCCAAATTTACCAAATAAATCTTCTCTTCCTTTGCACCCGTTCCAGCTCCCGCCGTTCGTCCCAGCCTGTCTCTGGGCTCAGCCCCAAGCCTTGAGGGGCAGTCAATGGCTTCTGAGTTGCTGCTCAAACACAGATCCCCATGGAAACCAAAGAACTAAGAAAACAAAAAGAGAGGAAGAGGCAGCCACTGCCTGACCTTTTATGCTCACCCTCCAAATTCTTTTCGCTCTTGGGCATGAAGGCAAGTGCTTATTTGTGTAACTAGTGGAACGAAAGAACCTGACCCCTCCCCCCAACCCCCAGTTTCTTGAGAGCCTCTCTTCTCGTGGATAAGTGAAAAGCGGTGGGACATCTCCACCTGGTGGTAGAAGCGCCAAATTACCGCCAAGAAGAGCGCAATGAGTGAGAGCCCGCAATGCAGGTTATTAAGTAGCTGCAAAAGGAAGACGATGCAAAGTTCTAACATGCAGGCGCCACTCCTAAGAAGGTTTTAGCTGTGATGCATTTAGTTCTTGCTCCTTCTCACGTATATTTTAAAAATAATTAAATTTCATCTTTACAGTGATGATTTTTTTTTTTTTTTTTCAGGTCTAGTCTCAGGTGTAGTCTCATGTCTCCCAACTCCATAGCAGATACTTCTTCCCGGAAGTGTCTTGTACACACAAATTCAGCATAATCCTGGATTTGGACGGTGCTCTTCTCTTTCTTTTCCTTTGCCTTCTAGAGGGTAGTCTTTTTCCAGCTTACACAGGGAAACCAGAATGTTTGTTCTACTGTCTTTTTGATATATTTTCTCTCCTTCTTCCAAGGCAGTGATTCTTTCTGCTGCCTCTAGTGATATCCTCCACCCTGTTTCCCCAATAGGCTGTTACCCTTTCTCTTCAGGAGCTGGAAGGAAATAGAGAAGGGCAGATCCCTCTTTCCTCCTGCTTCTTGCTTCCCTCAGCCTTCCCAAGACGAATACACCAGAGGAACTGTGATATTCTTAACTGGAAAATCAGGGCAATTTCAGAAGGAAATTATGATGTAAGAGAGAGAAAAATTGAAGTTCTAGTTAGTCTGGATATTTCCTTTCACTGTGCAAGGGAAAGTACCTCAAGACTTGGGTCTTCATGGATCCTCCCCTCCATTCCTGACCTGCCAGGGGACTGAACGAGGCTCCAGTTTCTGGATTATTTTTATTTTTTATTTTGTTAAATTATTTTTTTATTTTTACATATTTTATTTTTAAGTAATCTCTATACTCAAACGTGGAGCCTGAATTCACAACCCTGAGACCAAGAGTCGCCTGCTCTACTGACTGAGCCAGCCAGGTGCCCCTGGAATTTTTAAAATTCAATCTTAAATGGCACCTGGGTGGCTCAGTCAATTAAGCGTCTGACTTTGGCTCAGGTGATGATCTTATGGTTCATAAATTCAAGCCCCACGTTGGGCTCTCTGCTGTTAGCCTGCTTTGGATTCCGTGTCTCCCTCTCTCTGCCACTCCCCTGCTCGTGCTCCGTCTCTCTCTCTCTCAAAAAATAATCATTAAAAAAATTAAAAAAAATAAAATTCAATCTTGAGGGTTTTTTTTTTAAGATTTTATTTTTAAGTAATTTCTACACCCAACGTGGGGCTCAAACTTACAACTCTGAGATAGAGTGGCATGCTCTACTGGCCGAGTGGCCCAACCTTCTGAGGTTCTTTTCTTTTTTTCTTTTTCTTTCGTTCTTCTTTCTTTCTTTCTTTCTTTCTTTCTTTCTTTCTTTCTCTTTCTTTCTTTCTTTCTTCTTTCTTCTTTCTGAGAAATTTTATTTACTCTTTATAGCAGAGACTGTGAGAATTCATGTAATTTTCCCAAGGTCACATAGTGATTAGTGAGCGGGTTTCTCAGATTCAAATTTCACTTGGTGTAATTCCACAGCTCCTCTTAATTTATTTTTTCTGTGTTTGTTATTTATTTATTTACTTATTCCTTTTAATTTTCCTTAAATCCCAGTTAGTTAACATCTTCTGAGCCCTTTAACTCCAATTTTTCACCAGTAAGAGCTGTGGGCTTGCTGGTTCCTATGCACGTTGACCCATTAAGTAAGCACATCTCTCAGGGTAATTTATTATTATCATTATTAATTAGTTAAGTCAATGTAATCTGAATCAATACTGAAGACACAGGATTACAACTGAATCAACATGAGTTCACTCCCTGGTGAGTCACAGATACACCAGGTGGAGTTGTTGTACAAAGAAAACCTTATTTGCAGCAAATAAGGAGATTATGGGGAATAAATTCGAAAGCCATGACTCCACAAGCAAGGGTGAAGGGGTTCCTTTTATTTAGGGTTAGGATGAATATTTATTTATTTTTTATTTTTATTTTTGAGAGAGAGGGAGGGGGCGAGCAGGGGAGAGGGGCAGAGGGAGGGAGAGAGAGTTTTTAAAATGTTTATTTATTTAGAGAGAGCACATGTGCACATACAAGCACACACATGTGTGGCGGGGTGGCAGAGAGAGAGGGAGGAAAAGAGAATCTTAAGTAGGCTCCAGGCTCAGCCCAGAGCCCAGAGTGGACCTTGATCCCATGAACTGTGAGAACAGGACGTGAGTCAAAACCAAGAGTTGGTAAATCAACCAATTAGGCCACCCAGGTGCCCTTATGAATATTCAGATAAGGAAACTTATCAACCTGTCATCCTATGTAGAGGAAGGTATAAGGCTGTGCATATGCCTTACAGAAACATATGTCTATATATACACTGTATGGTATGTAAATGAGATTTGTGCTTCTCCATGGGTGGAGATTTTAGTATTATCATAAAGTAACGGTAGTAGAATGTTGGTCATTCTAGGGGTCACTCCACTGTCCATCTGCATAAGCAGGAGTTTTGGGGGTTACAGTCAAACTGGTCTAGGTGGTTTGGGCTGGCTGGAGGTCTTGCCAGGGCAGTTGCTATCATTTGAGAGGTGGCTTCTGTTTCCATTTGCCTGAGTTAAGAGATAAGCTGAAAAGAAGAGCTTAAGGAAAAATGTGGGACAACGGTGGGTGAGTAAAAACAGGTGGGCAACAAAGGTCAGATCTTGGGGTCTAGTTGGTGACACTACTTCCCTTTTAGCAAAGCTCTGGGTACTATGTTTTCTGGTTTTTTAAAAAAGTTTTTAATGTTTATTTATTTTTGAGAGATAGAGACAGACAGAGACAGAGAGACGGAGTGTGAGCAGAGGAGGGACAGAGAGAGAGGGAGACACAGAATTGGAAGCAGGCTCCAGGCTCTGACCTGTCAGCACAGAGCCTGAAGTGGGGCTCGAACCCAGGAACCATGAGATCTTGACCTGAGCAGAAGTCGGATACTTAACTGAGCCACCCAGGCGCCCCTCTGGGCATTATCTTGAGTCAAGGAATGTATGATGCTTTCTTACTCTTCTGAAAGAGCCTGGTGGCATTCTAGAAACAGTGTTAGTCATAATGGGTGCCAACCTGGACAAAAGTCTTGATTCAGAGTCTCTCTGATGGGGACTGATCTCAAACAATGATTCCCGCCCACATATCAGCATATCTAAGCCACACTTAATTATCTTCTTTCTTAAAGTAGCTCTGTCCCTCAACTTTACCTCCCAGTAGAAGGTAGAAGTAGAAGATACTCCTGTTCAGTAGAAGATACACCTGTTCTATTATATGTTTATTTAATTTTTGAGAGAGGGGGGTGGGAGGGGCAGAGAGAGGGAGACTGAGGATCTGAAGGGGGCTCTGTGCTGACAGCAGAGGCCCCCACCCCCATATGGGACTCAAACCGTGAGATCATGACCTGAGGTGAAGTCAAACACTTAACCAACTGAGGCACCCGGGCACCCCTACTGTTCTATTAATTAGGCTTTACTTCCACTGTCCTTCTTCTTAAAAGCAGAAAACCCAGGAAAAACACCAAAACAACAAAAAAAGATCAATCCTTCTATTAAAATACTTCTCTTATTTATATTTCATCAAATCCTGTGGAAATATTCTGTTTTTGACAGGTTCTCCCTAGTCTAGCTCGTTAGCACTGCACTCTGGAGAATCACCTCTAACCCTCCGACTCCCATTTACTCACTTTCAGACTACCCTTCACCACCACCTTCACTCCCTAGTCCATCCTGCAAACTGTTTCTTAAATGTCACTTGCATCACATCCCTCATCTGTCCCACATCTCTTAGTGGTCTCAAATTGCTATTACAATCAGTAGTATTCACTCTTATCCCTGAGGCCTCCGCCTTACCACCCACTGCCTCTTGCCTTCCTCTTTGGCCAGGCTCCTCCTGGTCCCACATTCCCTGCCACCTCTGTACCTCCTAATGTCCCTTCCTGACTACTCCAGCCTCTGTGGAAGGCTGCAGTACCTTTAGCGTTCTGGCCATAATCTAACATGTAACATTTTTTGCTGCTCTTTACAATGTGTATTAGCTTTGTCACTCTAAATAGTCATTCCAGTCAGAGGGGAGGTCAGGGCTTCCCTGGACTTTTTTTTTTTTAAATGTTTATTTATTTTGAGAGAAAGAGAGAGAACGCACGCAAGCAAGCTGGGGAACGGCAGAGAGAGAATCCCAAGAAGGCTCCGTGCTGTCATTGCAGAGCTTGACTTGGGGCTCAATTTTACAAACTGTGAGATCATGACCCAAGTTGAAATCAAGAGACAGGTGCTCACCTGACAGAACAACCCAGGCACCCCCACTATAGTTTTCCTTTTATCAAGGGTAGAGCTCATACCTGTTTCTTGGGCTGCACTGGTAGCTCCTCAGGCATAGAGAACTCGTTGTGCTTGTTTTGCTCTGTTCACAGCATTTAGCAGAGTGCTATAGCAAGACGCTCAATGCCTCCCCCCAACTCCCCCCACCCTCCCCGGCCCCAGCATGAATACTTTTATATAACTAAAGGAAAACAAACCACATATTTTTTAAGTAGGCTCCACGCCCAAGGTGGGGCTTGAACTCACAGTCCCGAGATCAAGGGCACATGCTCTACTGACTAAGCAAGCCAGATGCCCCTGAAGTCTTTTCTTTTCAAAAATTTTGTGTAAAAAGGTAGCATTGTTTCTTCCATCGGGTAGATGTTGGGGATAATCCATTCAGGGAAATTCACTCAGTCCACCTTGGCGAATCCTTTAGGACTTCTGCTACTGTCCTCAACCCTGGCTACCATCGTAAACCCTGGCTGCACATACTGAGGCTGTATTTCAGGAGCAGACCATCCGGTTCGAGCAGATGTAGCAAGAGCGAGAACCGGGGCTAAATTTCCAAGGGTGGTTCCAGTCGAGCTGCTGGTGATGCATCTTGCGTTTAGAGGTGCGATGAAGCAAAAGGTCAACAATTTTTAATGAAATCAATTTTGCCATGATCCGGTGTTGCTCTTCCTCTAGAATACTCTTCTAAAAATAACGATACTTTTACTTACTACAGCCACCACCACTACCGGCAGCTAATGCCTATATTACATTTATGTATCTCTTACTCCATGCCAAGCACTAAGTGTTATGCTCATTTAACATTTACAAAGGGCTGGGACCAGGAATGAGGCGAGAGAGGCATCTGGGGTGCAGCATTCAAGAGGCACTGACTCAGGGCCACACAGGTATACTTCTGCGCCCTGGGTGCCTCTCTTGCTCCACCTTACTCCTGGCCCTGCTCATGAACTTATTACTCACATCCATTTTCCCAGTGAGTAAACTGAGGCACTGAGAGATTAACTTGCCTAAGGTCACACAGGTAGTCAGTGGCAGAACTGGGATTCAAATCCCAGCTGTCCTAGAATCCTCTGAATCTGCTCGTAACTAGTCCCCTACACTATCTTTTATTCATTCATTTATTCATTCATTCATTCATTTATTTTACCTTATTTTATTATTTATTTAAACAATTTAAAAAATTTTTTTCTTAATGTTTATTTATTTTTGAGAGATAGAGACAGAGCACAAGTAGGGGAGGGGCAGAGAGAGAGAGAGGGAGTCACAGATGCTGAAACAGGCTCCAGGCTCTGAGCTGAAACTTGGGAACAGTGAGGTCATGACCTAGACCAAAGTCGGACGTTTAGCCAACTGAGCCACCCAGGCGCCCCCCTACACTGTACTAGATTGGGGCACCTGGGTGGCTCAGTCAGTTAAGCATCACTCTTGATTTCAGCTCAGGTCATGATCTCAGGGTTCGTGAGTTTGTGTCCCGAGTTGGGCTTTGCACCAACAGTGGAGCCTGCTTGGGATTCTCTTACTCTCTCTCTGTTCCTCCCCTGCTCATGCTTTCCCTCTCTCAAAACAAATAAACTTAAAAAAAAAATGAAGTTCTAGGTTAATTTTAACCTAGTAAAATGTTCA
>NW_026059874.1:0-30423 GCF_023721935.1 Panthera uncia | reverse complement strand
CTGCTGCATTTGTACCTATTCTCTGTGCTTACTTCCATAGAGGAACTGTTCCTTTTCTCAAGTCTATTTCTTGTACCTCTTTTTGTATCATGTCTTCTCATACTTTCTCAGAAATTTTACATCATTTTTTATATTAGATTTACCTTTTCTTCTCAATTGGATCCAATTTTTGTTTTTTTTTTTTTAATTTTGTTTATTTATTTAGAGAGAGAGTTCATGTGTGTGCATGTATGGGGAGGGGCAGAGAGAGAGGGAAAGAAAGAATCCCAGGCAGGCTCTGTGCTGTTAGCACTTGAACCCCACAAACCATGACCTGAGCCGGAACCAAGAGTTGGACACTTAACTGACTGAGCCACCCAGGTGCCCCAGTGCTCATTTGTTAAATATTCTCAAGTGTTGATTCTTAAAACAATTTCTACATCTCTGCCCACCCCAGATAACCCTTGTATATTTTCCCCCAACTGCCTTTGCCTATTGTTTTCTTAGTCATACTTGTTCTCCGAGTGATTATATTCACTCATTCTTCACTCATTTCTTCAATTCCTACTTAGTTCTCAACCCATATATATCTAGCTTCTTCCTCGTCACCACTGAAATAGGTATCTGTAAGATCTCCAATGACTTCTACATTGCTAAATTTAACAAGTATCTTACTTGACATCCTCTCAGTATCTGATTTTGTTGACTAGATGTTCTTTTTTTTCTGTTGGTGTTTTGGACCAGATCTTTTGCTTCTCTTTGTGTCTACTCCTTTATAAACTCATTCTCCTTCACTAAGCCAGTCTGTTTTGGAGTTACTCAAGGAATGGCCTTAGGCTACATTCACTCCCTAGATGGTTTCCTGATGATGACCCACATTTATTACTCTTGCTCAGATTTTTCCTCTGAACTCAATGTCCATGTAGTCAACTGCCTACTTGACATAACTCCTTGGATGTCTTAGAAGTAAATTTCCCATGTCTAAGGTTGAATTAACAGTCTCAACACAGAGATGCCTGGGAGGCTCAGTCAGTTGAGTGTCTGATTCTTGATTTTGGCTCAGGTCATGATCCTAGGGTGGTGGGATTGAGCCCCATGTCTGGCTCCGTGTTGAGCATGGAGCCTGCTTGAGATCCTCTCTCTCTCTCTCTCTCTCTCTATCTCTATCTCTGTCTCTATGTCTTTCTCCTTCTGCACCCCCCCCCCCACTTGTGCTCTCTGTCTCTCTCTAAAACAAAAAAAGACAAAACAAAACAAAACAAAAATTCATATATAAAAAAAATTTCAATACAGCCCAACCCAATACAACCTAGTTCACTCTTAGTATTCCTTATTTCAGTGAATGGCAACATAATCTATTTTATTATACACCTTAGAATATTAGGGGCCTACCTCTCCCACTTATACTATAGCTCTTATTCCAACTTGGTATTAAATATTATATTAGAATCAGTGAGCTTTTTAAAGATGAGAACAGGAAAATTTGAGTTTTCTGGGCATTCCTTTAATATGTCTGGAAAATTTTAGTATTGTGTTAATAGAAGATTCTATTTGGGTTGTAAAAACAAAATGTATCAAACATTACCCATATAAAATTCAAAAAAAGAATTATATTTTGCTTTTCTGTCTTTGGGAATAATCTCTTCATTTGTTTACAGATAACCAAGTGGTTCTATTTTTTATGGTTTTGTAAATACACACATTGTAAATGACTCCTGTTTTAAAATTTAGTAGGTATAGAGAAAGACCATAAGATGGCTGACCCTCTCATTAGCATGTCTACGTTGTTGAAAGAGACAATCTTTAAGGGGTTGTCTTAATCTAGAAATTGTGAGATTCTTTGATTTTTGTTGTTTTCGTGACTCAAATCTTTGACTCTCTTTTCATCTACATAATGAATGTGATCCACTCTCTTACACCTATTTATATTTATCAGGAGATGATAATGGGAGTATAAGGAAAGGAGGCTTAAAGAGTGGTGGATATCTGGGAAATAGCATTTCCTGAGTTCTTACTCTGTTCCACATGTTATGCCAGATGTTTTATATATATTACCACACTGAATGTTAGCTTCACTACTCCTTTTGTGTATTTGCCTGTATTTTCTCTTTAAGACTTAGAGAATTAAAAAATATTATAATTACATATCTAGTCAGTGGTAAAAAACACATGAGTTCTTGACTGTACAGCATCTGTCTTTTTGATCACAGCATCTGCTGGATCTTATTATTTTAATAGTGTTCTTATAAGGGTAAGTTAGAAGAGATAAGTATGTCAGACAATTCAGGGGATGAGTTCTGTTTAGCTCTTTGTTTTCATGGAGTTGTCATTATCAGCTTCATAGCATAATCTTGAAAATGTTAAGCACATTTATATAACTAAGCAATCATTATGAAATTTCATTAATTTAGATATTAGTAGGGTTGAAGTTTGTCTTTGATTTATATGTTAAAATATTTTGCTGAACAGGGGTGCCTGGGTGGCTCAGTCGGTTAAGCATTTGACTCTTTGATTTTGGCTCAGGTCATGATCTCACTATTCATGAGTTTGAGATTCTCTGTCTCCCTTTCTCTCTGCCCCTTCCCTGTGCTCTGTCTCAAAAATATAAATAAATAAACTTATTATTATTTTTTTTTTTGCTTAGCAAATAACCTGAAAGGGGTTCTAGTGGAAATATTTGCACTTCAGTTTCTTAATAATTCATAAACATTTCCTTCATATATGTGTGTAAATCTACATATATATTTAAATATACCTAATATAATTAAAAGCAATTTCAATCTAGTTTTAGAAATAGATTTACAATAATTTTTACTCTGCAATACTTTTTTAGCTTCATATGCTGTTAATTGGAAGTATTAAAAACAATAAGACAGAACCACAGTTCTTCACAAATACTAAAAATATCCTATAAGTTAGATATTTACACTTTTAAATTATTGCAGTTATACTGAAATTTTACCTAACAGAAAGCGTTATTCGTTCTATTGAAATAATAAGGAACTAAAGTTAAAACCTTTAAATTTGAGTTTAACATAAATGTCTCTAAAACATTTTATAGTAACAGTGGAAAAAATAAATTATATGAGAAATCATTTGATAGCTTTCATTCCTATAATTGAATAATATATAGTGAAAAATAAACTTAAAGAATGGTTTTTATGTGACATTAAATTCACACTAACAAGAGTAGAGTTTTACCTTATATAAATAATGCAGGTCTCAACTGAAATGTAGCTATTGTAGAATTATATTTTAGAAAATAGAGTAAAAGGAATAAAACCAACCACTTGAAATGGTATAATTTTAATACAACACAAAGTGTCACTGTAGTATACATAACTTTACTCATTACTTCTAAAGCATATTTATTCAAATGGAAGTAATATCAATCTTCTCCTGATTTATGACCCTTGACTACTGTATTAGAAAATAGTTTATGGGAAAATACATCATGCATATGTCATTTATGACTCAGGGGCATAAAGAGCAAGTAATATTACTACTGGTTTTAATGCTTGGCTTAATTTCCAAAAAGTGAATGATTATTTGATTTTGTGTTGTTTTGTACTATTATCACTTAATAGTTAAAAATACTTTATATGTTATAAAGTCATACCTATTACAGCCTTTCAGAATCTTTTTTTTTTTAATTTTTAAAAATGTTTCTTATTTACTTTTGAGAGTGCATGTGCAAGAGAGAGACAGACTCTGAAGCAGGCTCCAGGCTCTGAGTTGTCAGCACAGAGCCCAATGTGGGGCTTGAATCCATGAACCATGAGATCATGATCTGAGCCAAAGTCAGACGCTTAACTGACTGAGACACCCAGGTGCCCCAAAGCCATGCAGAATCTTAAGAGATTATTTGTTTCAACCTCCTTGTCTTTCAAATTGTGTAACATCTGAGGCCCAGAAATTTTAAGAGACTTGCAAAATGTCACATCGACCTTACAGTTCAGGTAAGACTTAAGTTATCTAGAGTATTATAGAGTGTGCAAATTCAGGGACCTTTTATTTTTGTCTCCAGATTTAAAAATTATGTATATTACAAAGTTGTCCTACCTAAATAGACAATACATTCAATAACATTTATTGCATGTCTGCTAGGTGCTATGAATACAATGAAGGGTAAGATATTTATTGTCCCATGTTTTATGAAGCTTACACTTTTGTGGAGTAGACTAATATGAACAAGAAATTAACATTATGATAATTGCTATAAAATGAGTTCAGATAAAAGAATAATAGAGGAACACCTACTTAAGATAGGTATTCTGGGGTCTCCCAGAAATTGGCATTTTTACTAGCTGTGAAGGACAGAAGTTGCCCCCCCCCCCCCCCCCCCCGGGTGACAAATGCATGGAAAGAGTAGTCAGAGATAGGGAGTAAGTTGCACATGTAAAGGTTCTGATCTCATCTAGGTTTTAAATTTATTTATGGTTTCCTATTGTGTTATACAGTCATTTATTTTCTATAATTTTTTTCTTATAATATGTATAAATTGTTTGCTCAATGGTGTTATAAGCATAAAAATCATTAATATTGTCTAGTATAGTGATTACAGTAATACTTTTAAAAAAGTAACTATTGAACAAAAGCAAGATGTTAATGTATGTGAAACTATATCATTATACATAAAGCTCAATGAGATTAATTGGAAGTAGCTAATGTTGCTTATTAATTTCATGACCAGACATGTTGATTGAAGACAGTTAGGACTAGGGATGCCTGGGTGGCTCAGTCCGTTAAGCATCTGACTTTGGCTCAGGTCATGATCTGGCATTTCATGAGTTCAGGCCCCGCATCGGGCTCTGTGCTGACAGCTCATAGCCTGGAGCCTGCTTCGGATTCTGTGTCTCCCCCTCTCTCTGCCCCTCCCCTGCTTGTGCTCTCTCTCTGTCTCTCAAAAAATGAATAAATGTTTAAAAAAAAAAATTAAAGAAAAAAGTTAGGACTACAGCCATACTATACAGCATCTACCTCTCCACCAAATCTCATTGTTTTTCCAAACCACTAAACTAAAACCCAGAAATTTATATTTTAACCCTAATTTTTGGTATTAGCATAGTGTCTCAGAATGACTAAATGATTGCCAATATGATACAATATAATTATTTGGAACTCCTGAGAGGAGAATAAAAAAGGCCTATCTCTAAAACAGATTATTTAAGAACCCAAGGCATATGAGATGATAAAAACCTCACCTACCAGAGGAAGCATGATGCAGCAGCACTGATATACATTTTAATTAAAGTTTTTATTTTCATATAATTACAGATTGACCTATAGTTGTAAGAATCAATACAGAGAGATCCCATGTACCCTATGCTCACATCTCCCCTATGCTCACATCTCCCCATCTTGCAAAACTATAATATAATATTATAATCCAGATATTGACATTGATACAGTAATGGAACAGAACATTTTCATCATTGCAAGGATCGTTCGTATTGCATTTTTATAGCCACACTGCCTTCCATCTCACACCCTTTTTTTAACTCCTGGCAACTGTCTTCCATTTCTACAATTTTGTCTTTTCAAGAATGTTATATAAATGGAATCACATTGTATGTGACCTTTTGAGATTGGCTTTTTATATTCATCATAATTCATCCAGGCACTTTCATTCCTTTTCATTGTTAAGTAGTATTCCATGGTGTGTATGTTAGTTTTCTAGGGCTCCCATTACAAAGTACCGCATACTTGGTGGCTTAAACAAATTTATTCTTTCATATTCTTAAATGAAGTGTTGGCAGGCTGGTTTCTTCTGATGGCTTTGAGGGAGAATCTGTTCTTTGCCTCCCTCCTAGCTTCCCTAATAGCTGGCAAACCTAGGCATTCCTTGGTTTATAGAAGCATCACTTCAATCTGTCTCCATCTCCCAGTGGTATTCTGGGTACTCTTCTCAGTATCCAGATTTTCTTCTTCTTACAAGGACACCAGTCATAAGAATTAAAGGCCCAAATCCACTCCAATATCACCTCATCTTAATTAATTACATCTGCAATAACCCTATTTCCAAATAAGATCACATTTTGAGGTTCTTAGAGGACACAATTCAACTCATTTGTCTAATCATTCACCCTTTGAAGAACATCTGATTTGTTTCCAGGCTTTGACTATTACAAATAATGATGCTTCAGACATTCATGTACAGCTTTTTTTGTGAATGTAAGTTTTAATTTTTCTGGTTTCCTACTAGCAGTGTATGCGTGATCATTTTCTCCTCATCCTTGGCAGCATTTGATGTGGGTCATCTTATTGTATTTGAGCCATTCTAATAGATGTGTACTGATACCTCATTTTTTTTTATATTGAGACTTTATTTTTTAGAGTAGTTTAACTTTCATAGCAAAATTGAGGGGAAGGTTCAGAGATTTTCCATATATCCTTGACCCTACACATGCATATCCTCCCCCGTTTTCAATACCTCTCCAGAGTGTTATATTTGTTACAATTGATGAACCTACAGTGACACATCATTATCAGCCAAAGTCCTTAATTTAAATTACATTTCACTCCTGTCAGTTTGAACAATGTGTAATGACATGTATCCATCATTATGGTATCATACAGCATAATTTTTGCCAGAAAGCCTCTGTGCTCCAGTTATTTATCCCCCTGCCCCAATTCTCAACTGTTGTCAACTGCTGATCTTTTTATTGTCCCCATAGTTTTGCCTTTTCCAGAATGTCATATATTTAGAATCAGACATTATGTAGCCTTTTCAGATTGGCTTCTTTCACTTAGTAATATGCAGTTAAGTTTCCTCCATGTCTTTTTGTAGCTTGGTAGCTCATTTGAGTGCTGAATAATATCCCATTGTCTGGATGAATCACAGTTTATTTATCCATTCACCTACTAAAGGATATCTTGGTTGCTTCCAAGTTTAGGCAGTTATGAATAAAGCTGCTCTATGTACATCTGTGTGCAGGCTTTTGTGTGGATGCAAAATTTTAATTCCTTTGAGTAAATAAAGGAGTGTGACGCTTGATCATATGGTAGGAGTATTTTTACTTTTGTAAGTAACTGCCAAACCATCTTTTCGAGTAGCTGCACCATTTTGTATTCCTACCAGTAATGAATGAGAGCTTCTATTGTTCCACATCCTTGTCAGCATTTGATGTTGTCTGTGTTTTAGAGTTTGGTCATCTCATCACTGGATAGAGTTATCTCGTTGTTGTTTTAATTTGCATGTCACTGAGGACACGTGGTGTGGGGCATCTTTTCATATACTTATTTTCCATGAGCATATCTTCTTTGGTGAGGTGTCTGTTAAGTCTTTGACCTGTTTTTTAAATCAGGTTGTTTGTTTTCTTATTGTTGACATTTAAGAGATCTTTGTGTATTTTGAATAATAGTCTTTTATCAGACGTATGTGTTTCCTATGTTCTCTCCCTGTCTATGTCTTATCTTACTGTTCTCCTGACATTGTCTTTCACAGAAAAAAAGTTTTTAATTTTCATAAACTGCAGTTTATCAATTATTTCTTTCACAGGTTGTGCCTTTGATGTTTTATCTAAAAAAAAGCTCTCACCAGACCAATGTCATCTATGTTTTCTCCTATGTATCCTCTAGGAGTTTTGTAGTTTATGTTTTACTTTTATGTCTGATCCATTTTGAGTTAATTTTTATGAATGATATAAGGTCTGTTTTTGATTCATTTCTTGCATATGGATGACCACTTGTGCAGCACCATTTGTTGAAAATACTAACTTTTCTCCTTTATGTTTATCATTTTGGAAGACCCTATTTATTATTCAGGGTAACGTAAAGGTGAAATAGTTTAGTATAGAGATTATAAATGCCATGAGAAGTCATGTTTAAAAAGAGCCTTTTCTCTAAACTTTATATGTGGTTTAAAATTTTTTAATTCATTATTTTTATTGAAGTATAGTTGACATACAACATTGTTAGTTTCATGTGTACAACATTGTGATTCGACATTTGTTTACATTACAAAATGGTCACTATGATAAATCTAGTTACTATCACCATATAAAGTTATTACAATACTATTGACTGTATTTCCTCTGCTGTACTTTACCTCTGACTTACTTGTTTTATAACTGGAAGTTTGTACCTCTTAACTTCCTTTGCATATTTTTCCTGTCCTCCTATCCCCTCCCCTCTGTAACTACCAGTTTTCTCTCTGCATTTATGAGTTCATTTCTGTTTCTGTTCTGATTTGTTTTTTAGACTCTACATATAAGTGAAGTCATACGGTGTTTGCTTTTCTCTGCCTGACTTATTTTACTTAGCATAATACCCTCTAGGTCCATCCATGTTGTCACAAATGGCAAGATTTCGGGCACCTGGGTGGCTCAGTCGGTTGCGCATCTGACTCTTGATTTCTGCTCAGGTCATGATCCCAGGGTCATGGGATTGAGCCCTGCATAGGGCTCCACCGTGAGCATGGAGCCTGCTTAAAATTCTCTCTCTCTCTCTCTCTCTCTTTCTCTCTCTCTCTCTCTCTCCCCCCACTCATATGCTAGCTATTTCTCTCTGTTAAAAAAAAAAAAAGTCAAGTTTCATTCTTTTTTTATGGCTGAGTATATGTTTCATTATGTAGATGTATATTTTTATATATATATTTTATAAATTTATATATATATATTTATATATATTTGGATAATATATATCCACACAACACCACATTGCCTTTATCCATTGATTATTGATGGACACTTAGGGTGCTTCCATATCTTGGCTATTATAAATGCTGCAGTGAAAATGCGGTGTGTGTATCTTTTTGAATTATTGTTTTTGTTTTCTTTGGGTAAATATCCAGATTTGGAATTGCTGGATTGTCTGATATCTCTATTCTTTTTTTTTTTATTTCAACTTTCTGTAATCGTTTAATCCCTTAAAAATTTTATTTAGTATTTAATGAAGCTAAAACTAATTTATGTGATACAGTTATTTTCTGGTTGAAAAATACTTCTAACTCTTTAATATTTTTCTCTTAAGTCTATATCCTAGTTGTTACTGGCTATGCATACTATACAACCATATAATGTTTCTTATATTTCAGCCATTACAAAAAATTATTTTAGGTAGAGACAGAGAATGAGCAGGGGAGAGGAGCAGAAGGAGAGAGAATCTTAAGCAGGATCCATGCTCAGCACAGAGCCTGAGGTAGGGCTTGGTCCCAGGACCCTGGGATCATGACCTTAGCTGAAATCAGTAGTCGAACACCCAGGGCAACTGGGTGGCTCAGTCAGTTAAGCGGGCCGACTCTTGATTTCAGTTCAGCTCATGATCTCGTGGTTCGCAGTTCAAGCCCCACATCAGGCTCTGTGCTGACATTGCAGAGACTGCTTGGGATTCTCCCTTTTCTTCCACCGCTGCCCCTAACCTGCTGTCTCTCTCTCTCTCTCTCTCTCAATAAATAAATAAACAAATAAATAAATAAATAAATAAATACACAAACAACAACAAAAAACGGGTGGTGCCCCTAGTTTAGTCATTTAAAATGGACCAAAAACAGGTATCATCTCTCTTAGGGTTTGTGTTAGTTTTCTATTCCTGCTGTAATAAATTGCCACAAACTTGGTAATTTAAAACAACACAAATTTATTCTCTTATATTTCTGGAGATCAGATGTTGGAAATGAGTCTTGTGGGCCTAAAAGCAAGTTGTTGATGGGGCTGATTTCTTCTGCAGGCTCTTGGGGAGAATCCACTTTTCTGTTTATCCAGCTTCTAGAGACTTTCCTTATTCCTTGGCTCTTGGCTCCACATCACAGTGCCTTTTCTTCCCCCCCCCCCCCCTTTTTGTTTTTTGGTCACATTGTCTTCTCTGACATTGTCCCTTTTACTTCTCTCTTATCAGATGCTTATGTTTATATTGGGCTCACCTGGATAATCTAAAATAACTTCCCCATTCCACCATCCTTAACTTACAAAACTCCCTTTTGCTACTATATAAGGTAACATATTCCTAGCTTCTGGGGAGAAGGGTGTAGTCATTTTTGGGGGCCTGCTATACAATTGAAGAGATATTCAAATGTAGGTGTTTTGCTCCCATAAATGTATTTCTTTGAATTTTTTGTCCTAATATTCTATTCATATTTCCTATTTTGTAATTATTGCTCCTTATTAGTCATTTCATATTTTATTTTTGAAGTTTATTTTCATTCCTTTAATTATTATTATTTTTTTATTTTGCATTTTTCCCTATTGGTCTTTAGGAACTTGATTTACAGAAGGTTAATGGTAGTAGTAATGATTTTAGAGCATTATTACTTTCAAGTATAATTTCCTATTAATTGGTATACTTTTGTGAAATCATTCACCCTCTTTTTTGGACTCATTCTGGAGATACATAAATACATGTTTTTACCATCTTACTTGGTACATTTTAAATTGTGCCCTATCCTTTTGTCATGCAATTCTTTTGGTGGTGAGGAGATACAAACAAGGAACCTTCAAGAAGCTTTAAGTTCATGTGGGTGTAATTTTTTCCAGAACTCAGTCCTTATGAATTTGTGTTCACAAAAGTGGCCTTTAAAAATGAACTTCCTCTGAAGAGATTCACAGAGAAAAAGATCTATAACCAATTTATTATGAAAAAAGGACTTACTACTTAATATGCAAACCAGCAGGAATTTATCAGGAAAATCTGTGTGGATTTAGAACGCAGTTCACGGATTGTTGAATGATGATGATATAAATGATAATTGCTACTTACTGAATTCTTACTTGATGGGAGGCACTATGCTAACAAGTTTTTTAAATATTATCTCATTGTATTCAGAACAACCCTGACAATTTGGTATTATTATCAATTTTTCCCATGCTAAAACTGAAGATGAGAAAATCAACATGATTAAGCCATTAAATTGAATCTGTTCTCATTTGATATAATTATACTCTTACCATTATGCCATGATGATTTTACTTGGGAGGTAGTAATGAGCTCTGACAGTATGGTATATCCTTCTTCATTACTTTGGCCATGAACTCCACTGGTTAGGGGGATTTGTCTTTTGAACATTGCTAGGTTTCTGTTATAAATAATCTTGGGCTGCCTGGGTGTCTCATTTAAGCATCTGACTCTTGATTTCAGCTCAGGTCATTATCTCATGGTTCATGAGATTGAACCCTACATCAGGCTCAGTGCTGACAGCGCAGAGCCTGCTTGAATTCTCTCCCCCTCTTTCTCTCGCCCTGCTCACCTTCTCTCTCAAAATAAATAAACATTGGGGCGCCTGGGTGGCGCAGTCGGTTAAGCGTCCGACTTCAGCCAGGTCACGATCTCGCGGTCCGTGAGTTCGAGCCCCGCGTCAGGCTCTGGGCTGATGGCTCGGAGCCTGGAGCCTGTTTCCGATTCTGTGTCTCCCTCTCTCTCTCTGCCCCTCCCCCGTTCATGCTCTGTCTCTCTCTGTCCCAAAAATAAATAAAAAACGTTGAAAAAAAAAAAATAAACATTAAAACAAAAACTTTTCTCATTAGTTCTTTTCCCAAATTTCACTCAATTCTCCACCTGAGTTCTCTTTTTGTCAGTTTCACCTGAAACTCATTGCAGTATAATGAGGAGATTTTAGCTCTCCTAATAGCATTCCCTGAGGTTGTACCCTGCTCAATTTGATTGAAATTGAGTTTTCAAAATATCGATCAACATTGTATGTATAAAAAGATCTCTCTTAGTGGGCATTTCTTCTGCCTGTGATTACTTATTCAATTAGTATCGATCCATATAAATTCCGATTTAAGAAAGTAACATTTTCTGATCTTATTGTCCAGTTTCGAAGTTTTCCCTTATTGACAGTCTGTTGTCATTTACATATTAATTACCTATTTTCAATGATACATGGCACAGTTCTGTAAGATATTAGTATACTATATATGACAGTGTTTCTAGAGGTGTTTGTTCTCCACCACCACTCCCTGTTTTCTTGTGGCTTTAATGTGGGTGAATTAGTTTGAAATTCCCTTTGGGGCAGATTTCAAGGTATAAAAGGTCACAGAAAGGCAACATGTGGCCTATGTAGTTCTGTAAAGAATTGGGGAAGTATATTATCTTTATAGTGATGTATTGGAAAGATCTGGGGACTTATGTTATGCTCATTTCCTCAGTGACAGCTCAGTCCTCAGTCCTCATCAGAACAGCTTTCTTCAACTCTTAAAACACACCCCTCACAAAATAAACACAGCTTCTTCCCAGGTTGTCACTTTGATTTAGTTTATTTTACCTGAGGCACAGATCTGACTTCAGCTATATTCCATTTGAGATTTGAAGTAAATTGAGATTCTGCTTTAGTCATATTAATTCATTTTAGGCCCTACACTTCTCAACCTAAGTGTCTGTACTCTGTGAGGTAGATAGCTTAGTTGTAAAGTAAAATGAACACCATACATTATAATATATTTCAAAGCATCTTGAATTTGTTTTTTGCTTCCAAATATTTTCTTCCATTTTGCTAATGCTAACATTTAGTAACTATCGTGATGATGCAAAAGCTGTTTGGTTTTATCATTCTAATGATTCTGAAGGACTGTTATAAAGGTGAAAATGAAAGGAAGCAGAAGCGTAATACATGTATAGTTTCCTTGAAAGGCTCTGTTTCTTAAAGAAGTTGAACTAATTTATATTTAATGTGTTCTTTTTCAGTATTGTGCTTCTGCTAAGCCAGAAACAGTCACTTGAAGAGCTGAAACAGTCAGTCCAGCAGTTGAGATGCACTGAGGCAAAGTTTACAGCACAGAAAGAATTACTAGAACAAAAAGTACAAGAAAACGATGGGAAAGAGCCACCTCCAGTAGTAAATTATGAAGAAGATGCACGATCAGTTACATCTATGGTAAGCCAAAGAGTAATCAAATGAGAAACTTGAAAGAGAAGTATCTAGGTAATAAATGAATATAAAAATTAATTCTTTTGCTATGACAAATTGTTTTTCTTGTTAATATGCAGGCCCTGTTAAACTTGTTTGTAAATGCAAAATAGATTTGTCAGTCATGTCAGGTCACCTGGAGAACATTTTTGGGAACCACCTGTAGGGTCAGAGGAAAAGCTCTTCTCTGGCCTTTAAAACTGAATACAAAGACTGCACATGTTTTTATTCCTGGAAGACAGAAGGTAGAGTGTTATTACTAAGATAGAAGTAAGAAATAAGGAGAAAGCTATTTATTATTTTTTTCTTCTTAAGAACAGTAAAATCTTATTTGTCTGAGATTGATGATATGTTTATTATTTTCACAACACATTTGATTTTGTTTAAAAATAGATTTTTTTTACTTATATTCTTAAACTACAGTAAACACATTCAAACCCGCCAACTAGAAATTCAACTACATTTTATATTTTCATGACCTGTTTAAGAATGCCTAGTATAAATACTTTCCCTCCCCTTCTCTCCCTTCCTGCCTCCCTCCCTCTCTTCTTTCCTTTTTTTCCTTCTTCCTTTCCATCTTAGGTTGGTGGTTCTCATCAAGAGGACAGTTTTGCCCTCCAGGGGACATCTGGCAATGTCTCCAGATATTTTTGGTTGTTATAGTTAGTGGTATCTGATGGGTAGAGGCCACTGATGCCTCTAAACATCCTATAATGCACAAGACAACCTTTGCCTTCATATTCCAAACAAAAAAGTATCGAACTCAAAATATCAGTAGTGCCCAGGCTAAAAAAGCCTGAGGTATGTCCTTGGCTTTTTCTGTGAGTAGCTGTATGTGGTCCATAAATAGAACCAGCATAGTTGATGATGCTATAGCTGATATTTTAGTCATTTTTAGTTTATGTGGTTCTGAATAGTACAACTTGATTATTAAACATATTCAGATGTCTCTATTGAAAGAAAAGGCAGTATTTGAAAATGTGATAAATGAATATGAAATATTTAAATTATTATGGTTGTTCCCATTTTTGTTATTAATTGAGCCATGTTAATCTGTAAGTTACATGACTCAAATTAATGGCAGTGTTAACCAATACACTTATGCTTCAGTAGTGAATGCTTTTGTGGAGGAGTGCCTTAAAGAACTGTACCACTAAGATGGGCCACAGATTATGTATTCATTTAAAAAAAATTTTTTTAATGTTTATTTATTTTTGACAGAGAGAGCATGAGCAAAGTGGGGGAGGGCGAAGAGAGAGAGGGAGACACAGAATCTGAAACAGGCTCCAGGCTCCGAGCTGTCAGCACAGAGCCTTGCGTGGGGCTTGAACTCACGGACAGTGAGATCATGACCTGAGCTGAAGTCAGATGCTCAACCGACTGAGCCACCCAGGCGCCTTGATTGTGTATTCTTATACATGTGATTAAAATGTATAATCAGAGTTAGGATTGTATAGTCAGGTTCTTAGAGATGTTGATGTTTATTTTGGCTCTATAATTCAATTACAGTGAAAGCCCATCTATTTATTTACAGAAATCTAAAAAAAAATTGTGGAGGCAGAAAACATAATCATCTCTGTCAGGAGAAGCCATATTAATGTCTTTTTTTTAAAACTAGGTCTAATTTTGGCCAAAATTCCAAGGAGAGAATGATAAATATTAAGTACTGTGCAGAAATTCTCTATTGTCTGGGCATAAGTATGTTTCATTTATTCATTTGAGCAATATTTATTGAGTCAAGCACATTCCTAGATGGCTTAAGATACATCAGTGAATAAAACTAATTTAAAAAACCTCTCTTAGAGGTCACATTCTGTAGTGAGTGGCAGTTAATAAATGAGTAATAAATTATATACTATTTTGGAAGATGCTAAATGCCAAGAAATAGAAACAGAGCAGGGTAGAGGGTTGGGGGTCTAGAAGTTGGGACACGATTTTAAATCCAAGTCAGAATAACCATCACTGGGTAGTTGACATTTGAACAAAGACTGGAGACAGGGAGCTACTACACCCCTTCATTTCTGGGGAAAGAGCATTTCAGTCAGAGGGTGCACCTGTTGCAAAGGCTATAATGCAGGAGCATGTTGGACTATTCAAGGTATGATTAAGGAAGTCTGAGTGGAGGGGAAAGTGAGAGTATGGGGAATGAGATTAGAGAAGTATTAGGGAATAGACCTTGGGGCTTTGTGGACCATAATTAAGGCTTATGACTTTTCTCTGAGTGAAATGGGAAGCCACTAGGGTGGAGAGTAATAACAGAGGAATGACATGCTCTGACTTTTTATTTAGATGGATTGCTGCAGCAACTATGTTGAGAATTTACTTAAGGGAATAAGGATGGAAGAATGAGATTATTGTAGTAACCCACATTATAGAAGATCATGGTTTGGGCAAGGATGGTAGCATGGGAAGTAGCAAGAAGTGTTTAGCTTCTGGATACATTTTGAAGGTTGAGCCCAGGAGATTTCCTATGGATTAAATGTGAGTTATGAGAGAGAATAGTCAAGGATGATTTTAAGGTTTTTAGCAGGAGAACTACAGGAATACAATTTGTTTCGAGTGAATGGAAAGATATACCTAAGTAGCTATGATGAGGCAGAGCAAGATTTCAGTTTGTCTTTCTAAAAAAACAAGTCATTGTCAAAATTTGGTATTTGGGCCTTGTGTTCAGGAGTGCGATTTGGATTGGAGATATAAATTTGAGAGTCTAGGTATCACATGGTATTTAAAATCATTTGACTAGGGATGCCTGGGTGGCTCAGTCGGTTAAGCATCCGACTTTGGCTCAGGTCATGATCTCACAGCTGGTGAGTTTGAGCCCTGCATGGGGCTCTGTGCTGAGAGCTCAGAGCCTGGAGTCTGCTTCAGATTCTGTGACTCCTTTACTATCCTATATGATAATAAGTATTATCCTATATGTACCAGGACCCTTTCTTGATTCTTAATAACTATGTGTATATGCATTCTTTCAGAGGAACTTCTGAAGTTTTTTCTTTTACTTGGGTTTTGAAAATCTTAGCTAGTAAATCTTTTGTTCTCTGAGTAGTTTATAATATTTCCTTGTCTCCATGTGGGTGATTCTGTGTCTCCCTCTCTCTCTCTGCCCCTCCCTTGCTCACGCTCTGCCTCTCTCTCTCTCTCTCTCTCAAAAATAAATAAACATTAAAAAAAATAATAAAATCATTTGACTGTAGGCAGTCACCAAGTGAGAGAGGATAGAGAAGAAAAGAGAATCAAGGACTGAACTCTGGGGCACTTCAAGTTAGGTGGTCTAGAAAAGGAAGACCTGGTGGGAGACTAAGGAGTGACCAGTGAGGTAGTAGAAAATCAAGGTAATTTGGTGTCCTTCAAGTATTCCAAGGAGAAATGAGTTCCAGAATTTGGGACATGCTGGATTAAGGCAAAAGAAACCTTTGTACTAACTGCAGGTTTTTTGGAACTTTTAATATCCATTGCCTATGAAGGGAAGTATAGCATGGGATGTAGTGTCTCAGAAAATATTGACCTAATTCCTTTTCAGAGAGTATCCTAAAGGGACCATAGTGCAATGGAATATACTTTGGGAAATACTGAATTAGAAGAGACTTCCGTTCTTTTCTGATTGGGTTGTTGACAGATTAAATGTGCTGCTGATAATTCTAAAGGGATTTTGAGTTGTCTAAATGTTCTCTAAACCCAAGGATTATTTTGTTTTATTTTATTTTATTTTATTTTATTTTATTTTATTTTATCCTTCAATTCTAGCTGTGCAGGACAGAGGAATTTGCCTTTTGGAAAATATTAGGAAGGTGAACTTTTATGACTGTCCTTGGATACTGATGGAAATACCAGAATTTTCTAATCCCTGAGTATCATTAGCTGACTTTACTATTTTTAAAATTAATTAATTAATTTAAAAGTATTACCTTTCTTCATGTTTGCTTTTAGTTGTCTAGATGTAAGAACGTAAGCTTTCAATCAGTATCTGTTGAGTTGAGGAAATCGACTTTATTTTCACTCCAGAGTAATCTAGTTGTTTTACTTTATAATAGCATGTGGTATGCACCAAATATAATAATTTTTGTTGAATCTTTCTTATATGTCGGATATATCTAGAATTGATGGTACTATATAATGAGTTCTTACTTTTTAAATATGGTTAGCTATTCTGAAAGATAATTGCCTTTACTTTGATGTTTCTGAAATTGCACATTTTTAAGCTCTTTTGCTAGACTAATATGCAATATATATTTATCTTCTCTGCAAATCTTATTAAGTTCTGCTTAGTTGAACAGCACTATCAATAAAATCCTGTTTTGTTATATTTACAACCAACAAAATATATGGTTTGTTGACTAAATATTGTCTGTCATTATGACTCAGTAGTAGTCCATTTTACAGTACTGTCTGATATTTTCAATTTTATAGTTAAACACTGAAATGGACTGAATATCAGTTGAGGTTGACAGCATCATTGAAGCTTTTTCTGTTTTCATTATCAGGTACACTTTCTTTCTTTAAATGCAAATTCAAAGACTTGCTCATCAAATACATTGAGAAAAGTATGAGACAAAAAATCAGGAGACCCGAATTGAGCTTTGCCTCTGCTTTGTAACCACAGTCAGTTTCCTTAACATTTCTGAGTTTTCCTTTCTGTAAAATGAGGAAATGAATATTTATCCACCTTGCCTGATAAGATTTCTGACACTGAAATGAGATAATGTATATGAAGTGTTATTAAAACATGGGTTTTATTTCAGTTTTTTCTATAATATACCTTAGTTCACATGTAAATTAATTAGTAAATACTGAGTTATAATTTATAGAATTTTCTGTAGGATTATCTTATGTATTTCTTATTTATAAAGGCAAAGCCTTAATTAATTTCTCTGAGTACATAGTAGTACATGTACATGTACAAATAAAGGGGTCTTTGTGTCTCTTTTTTAGTTTCCCAGTTTTCTACCTCAGAGGTAACCTTCTAGAAGCATTGTATACAAATGAAAACATAAATGTTCATTATATGCCCCCTGCTCTTACACAGATGGTAGTATATACAACAATATTGTTTTGTACCTTGCTTTTTAACCTAATATATTTTAGATATCATTTCATAATAGTGCATATACAGTTGCTTTTTTTTCATTTGTTCAAACAACAAATATTTATTGTCAGGTGTCCTATATCATTTTAGTTTGGAGGATGTAGTAGTGTACAAGATAAACACTTTTTTCTGTTCTCATGGACTTTCAACTCTAAGTGGGTATAAATAGTTAAATATATATATATATTAAATAGTAAATATATTAAATATTAAACATATAATTAAATATATATGTGAAGTGGTGGTAAGTTCTTCAGAGAAAAATAAAAAAAAGATAGAAGAAAAAGGGTGATGGGATGTGTTTTTTTTTTTTTTCAATGTTTATTTATTTTTGAGAGAGAGAGAGAGCAGGAGAGGGGGAGAGAGAGAGGGAGACAGAGAATCCCAAGCAGGCTCTGTGCTGATAACAGTGAGCCCGATAGGGGACTCAAACTCACAAACCATGAGATCGTCACCTGAGCTGAAGTTGGCCACTTAATCAACCAAGTCACCCTGGCACCCCGGGAGGTGTTTTTGTTTTGTTTTGTTTTTTAAATTTTTTAATATTTATTTATTTTTGACAGAGAGAGAGACAGACAGACAGACAGAGCATGAGTTGGGTAGGGGCAGAGAGAGAGAGGGAGACACAGAATCTGAAGCAGGCTCCAGGCTCCAAGCTGTCAGCACAGAGCCCAATGTGGGGCTCGAAGTCACGGACCATGAGAGCATGACCTGAGTGAAGTTGGACTCTTAACTGACTGAGCCACCCAGGCACCCTGGGCAGTATTTTTATATATAGGGTTGTCAAGGAAGGCTTCATTATTAAAGTGTCATTTATGCAAAGATCTGAAAGAACTAAGGGAGCAAATGATGAGACTGCCTGAGATGAGAATATTCCAGAGCACAGTAAAAGAGAATAAATTAGAGATGGGGACAGAGGAGTAGACATATAGTCATGTAGATTATTGTAAAGACTTTGATGCTAACTGTTAGAGAAATTAGAAGCCATTGAAGATTCTCAGCAAAGGAATGACATGTTTACATGGTTTCCAGCCTTTTGTTATAATAAAGACAGCTTTGGTGAATAACAATGTCAGTTATAGATGTTGATTATTATGTTAATATTGAATTAATATATAAGTTTTGTAGATTAATAAATTTTTGCTTCTAGATTTCCTATGGCATGAATTTTATCATGCTGAACTTTCAGTGGCTTCGTAGGCCATTAATATTATTAAGTTATCCTAGGATCTGATACCTAAAGTATATTTACAGCTATATATTATGCTTTGTGTTTATTTGGTGTATATATTTCTAATACATAAAACAGAGAAGTTAAGAGATGATTGAGATGATGTTGCAAAAGCCTTGTTAACTTTTCCAAATGTTTTCCAAAAGTCAAGATTCGTTAACATCACTAATCAGGGAAATGCCAGTCAAAACCACAATGAGGTATCATCACTTCTCACCTGTTAAAATGGCTATTACCAAAAAGTTGAGAAAGAACAAGTGTTGGTGAGGATGTGGAGAAAAAGGAACCCTTGTACACTGTTGGTGGGAATGCAAACTGGTTCAGCCACTGTGGAAAGCAGTATGGAGTTTCCTCAAAAAATTAAATATAGAAATTACCATATGATCCAGCAATTCCATTTCTGGGTATTTATCTGAAGGAAACAAAAATACTAACTTGAAAAGCTATCTCACCCCCATCTTCATAGCAGCATTATTCATAACAGCCAAGATATGGAAACAACCTGAGTGTCCCATCAGTGGATTAAATATAAAGAAGAGGTGGATATATACATACAATGGAATGTTGTTCATGATAAAAGAGAATGAAATCTTGCTTGATATCTTACCGATATCTTCAGTATCAGGTGGAAAAAAAACCCTTAAAATTTCAAAATGCTTTCAATTTATATTTTAACTATTTTCTGTGCTCATATGCATATGCAGTATATATATGGGCCAAATCAAGTAAACAGTAAAAGAAAAGTAACTTTTTCATTTATATGTATCTATATGTCTATATATGTGTTTATGCATAGCACAAACCAAATGAAAAAACTGCTTTTCATTTATATATACATATATTCATATGTGAAAAAATGTGTATATATATATTTCAAACTTACCTTTTAAATTGTGGCTTTCTTAATATTTTAGCATAAACTAATGGCCAGGGGTTAATTAGCCCTAAAAAGAAAAAAAATAAAAGGAGAAAGTTAGGCAAGAATTAAATATCTACTATGGTTAATATAAATCAGAAGGTTTAATCACCCAGAGTCATTCAGTCATTTGGGATTCATCAATTGTTTTTGATTATTTAGTACATGAATATTATTTATGGGGTTTTTTGGAAGGGTGGGTCAAAGATAAAATGGACTTAGACCTTGCCATTGGCTTTGGTGGGGGAGATGGAACAGAAGTAACTGATTAAGAATTAATTAAAAATTGACTGCATTTTTACTTTTATGTATCCATGCATTCAAACATTTCAAAAAATTTAGTTGCCTAGCAGTGCCTAGATATACACTTAGTAAATGATTATAGAGGAAATGAACAGGTACAAAATTTCAAAATAAAATTTGGCAGGTTATAATTGATGCCACTCAGTTAAAAAAATGGTTTAAATGTTGAAGTTGGTTTCTGTGAAATATTTCTCACTTTATAAATAATAATGGAAGTGATATTTTACCAGAGTGACAAAGTCTTTAGTGGTTACAGAGTTAAAGATTGCAATGTGTGACTGCAATAGAATCATTATAGAGTGTGCTCCAGCTGCAGAGCCAGGCTTCTTGGGTTTATATCACTGTTCTACCACTTAATAACTGTGTGATGTTAGGCAAGTTAGGGACTTTTCCTGCCATCTTTCCCCAATGTGTAACATGAGAATTACAGTTTTACCTACTCTTGATTCATTGTAAGAAATGGTTAAGTTTACTCGTTTGAAGCACATAGAATAGTCTCTGCCAGTTAGCAAACTAATGTTGTCCTTTATTTATTATTTTTTTTTAATGTGTATTATATTTTTGAGAGAGAGAAAGAGAGAGAGAGAGAGAGAGTGAGTGAGTCTGAGCAGGGGAGGGGCAGAGGGAGAGGGAGACAAAGAATTTGAAGCAGGCTCCATGCTCTGAGCTGTCAGCTTGAACTTACAAATTTCGAGAATGACCTGAGCTGAAGTCAGCTGCTCAACCAACTGAGCCACCCGGGTGCCCCTGCTATTATTGTCTTTTAATAGCTGATACTTGACTGTTTGATTATCACAGAAATGATAATGATTTGATATGTGTACCTATTCTTCTGCTAGTCTTTATTTATTCTTTAGTCTTTTAAAAATTTTTTTATAAGAGCCAGCCACATTTTATTTTATTTTATTTTATTTTATTTTATTTTATTTTATTTTATTTATGTTTATTTATTTATTTTGAGAGAGAGAGCACTAGTGAGCGCAAGCTGGGGAGTGGCAGAAAGAGGGAAGAGAGAGAATCCCAAGAAGCTTCTATGCTGTCAGCACAGAGCTCAATGCAGGGCTCAATCCCACAAACTGTGATATCATGACCTGAGCCTAAATCAAGAGTTGGATGCTTAACCGACTGAACCACCCAGGTGCCCCTGTTCCTTAGTCTTGTCATTAAGCATAAATGTTTTCTTTTAAAAATGTATGCTATTAATTTTTAGATGATAGATAAGCAATTTGGGATCTACTCTGTACTTAAAGTATGTTGTTTTTTGGCCACAATAGACTACAAAACATTTTTTAAAATATTTATTTATTTTTGAGAAAGAATGTGAGGGTGGGAGGTAGAGAGAGGGGGACAGAGGATCTGAATCAGGCTCCACACCAACAATAGTCAGTTTGTGGGGCTCAAACCTACAAACCATGAGATCATGGCCTGAGCCCAAGTCGGATGGTCAACTGACTGAGCCACCCAGATGCCCCAATTACAAAATATTTTTAAAATAAAAGATCATGTAATTCACTCGGGATTATGTATTGCTGACATCAATAGGCTTGACCACCTAATCTTTTTTTTTTTTTTTTTTTCCCCAAAAAAAAAGGGGGGGGGGGGGGGGGGGGGGGGCAGATGGAGGGGGATAAAATCTTAAACATGCTTAGTATGGAGCCGGATCTTACGACCCTGGGATCATGACCTGAGCTGAAATCAAGAGTTGGATGCTTAACTGCCTGAGCCACCCAGGCGCCCCCACCTAACTTTTTAAAAGAATTTTTTATTGTTATTACCTTAATTACTTGAAGCTCACTTTTTCCTACTACACTGTTAAAGTCTGTGTTTAAAATTTTGTACAAAGCAACTTTTATAAAAGCATCACTTATAATCACATTTTAATACCAGTTTCCTTTTATAGTTTAATGTGAATGAAAGAAAAAAATCCTTAAATACCATTAAATTTTATGATTATTTATTCATTCATGAAATAACATTTTTCTTTTAAGTTTATAATTGTGGAAAATTCAATTAACAGCTTTTAATACATTGACTTTAAAAATAACTCTTCTTGTAAATTTATGCAATATTATTATTCATTATATCAGTTGAAATCTGGTTTACTCATACTTCTTTTGTCCTTTCCTGTCAGTATTATTTAAATGTTCTCTTTGTAGCAGCAGGGCAGGGTGGAGAAACAGGGAATTTGAGTGAAATCAGTCTGAGTTTATTTGCTGTTAGGTGATTTTTTACTCCACCCCCAATGTTAGTTTCTTCATCACTAAAATGTGGTTACTAATATGCACCTCATAGGATCCTTATCAGTGCTAAATGAATGAATGCAAAGGCAAAGGCATGTTAAAGAGTTCTAGACATAGTTAGGAAGGTGCTTGGTGCACATTTTTTCTTCCTTTTTTTTTCCCTTTTTGCTTTTTCTCTGTCTTTCTGTCTTTTGTCTCTTCCACCTTTGCCCCATTTCTCTTCCTTTCTCTTCTGCCTGTTAAACACAATTAACCAACTTCTATGAATATTGTATGCCATATACGGAGACATCTGCGGATAATAAGTCTGTGCATTCATAGCTCTACATTTAGTAGGCAGAAAATGACAATAAACAACTGATTAACAAGAAAACATCAGACTTAAAAGCTGTGATGAAATTGACCATTAATATTCCTTAGGCTTTAGCCCTCAGCCCTTGGTTTTAAATCCTTTCTTTGTAGTCATGTATCTGTGGGCTTTTTTCTCCTTCTGTCATCATTCAAACATCAGATGATAACTCCTGAATCTTCATTTCCAAAGAAATTGGGAATACTGGAATGCCAGTCAACAGAAAGATGAAAAATGAAAGCAGAGAAATTAAGGGACTTATACAAGTTTACACAAAAAAGGTTAAATGTAATAAAACATTTAAATTTATTAACAACAATTTCATTATTATTCTCAAACTAATTAGATTTTCTTCCTGTGATTCCCCCTACACACACCCCCCAGATTAACTGTTTACCTAGCTGGCATTCATTCTTTGTTAGTTAAAAAAAACAAAAACAAAAAACAAAAAACAGGGACACCTGGGTGGCTCAGATGGTTAAGTGTCCCAGTTAAGCGTCCCACTCTTGGTTTTGGTTCAGGTCATGATCTCTTGCAGTGTCTGCACTGACAGTGCAAAACCTCCTTGGGATTCCCTCTCCCTCTCTCTCTCTCTGCCCTCCTCCTCAGCTCACACTTTCTCTCTCTCTCAAAAATTAAATAAACACTTAATGCAAATACATTGTTTGAAAACACAAGAAAATTTAATTATCTGAAGAAAAAGTCTATTTAGTTACATGACCGATTTGTCATAATAATTATGAATAATAAAATTGCTAAAAATTTCCATTTATAAATGAATACAGTTCTTCCCTTTGTCCTATACTATAGTTTTGTTTTTGTTTTTACACCCATTGAAAATAAATCAATTAAAAAGCAAGTACTTGGCATATAAGCCATTGCATCACATGTTCAGGACATTATTTTAAAAATTTTTAAATAATTTAATTTCTGTTATCCTGAAAAAAATTATTACAGACTCTACAATTTATTTTCTACTTTTTTTTAAGCTGAATAACATTTATCTTAAAATTATGTATGAGAATGTTGTTATTTTTTAGCTTGAATTGTGAGCAGAAGTTTGATCTTGCATGTAGAGAAAGATTTGTATTTATCTCTAAAGTCTTTTGTTGTAAATATTGAAAATTATTTTATGACATTAATTTTTTAACTTTAATTGAAGGATTTTATAAAGAGAATATGTGAATATTATTATTTATTGATTCATTTGGTGCCTAATGAAAGAATTTTAAATCCTAATAATTTTTTTTAATATGGTCTTCTGCAGAAAATTGTTTATAGTGTTAGTATTTCAAACAGTAAGACCCAACTGTTAATTTTTAAAATCATCGGTTTACTTTGCAAATCCCAGGTGAATGATAAGATCTTAGATTAGGAAAGGTTTTCTCTGTCAGAATATATCTAGAGATCTTTTAGAGTCTAATTCTACCAGGTAAGGTTTTAAAGTTGCTTAAAAGTCACTTAATCCTTGGAAGGAGAAACAATTCAGTAAGAAAGAATGATTTACACTTAAGTATTTTACTATGTGGTAGAGAGGCTTCATGGAGGCTATAAGAAGAATATAAACAAATTTAGATCCTTTGATCTGCCTTCATTTTAAACTTGAATTAATTCTGTAATACTGATGATAACATTTGAACAACTAGGAGGTTACATTGTTTAAAACTGCATAGTTAAGGGGCGCCTGGGTAGCTCAGTTGGTTAAGCATCCAACTCTTAGTTTTGGCTCAGGTCATCATTTCATGTTTTGAGCCCCGAGTTGGGCTCCGCGCTGATATCACAGAGCCTGTAAGGATTCTCTCTCTCTGCCCCTCTTCCTTGGCTCTCACTTGCTTGCTCTCTCTCTCTTTCTCAAAATAAATAAGTAAATTTAAAAGAAAAATAAAACAGGATAGTTAAGAAATAAGATTATTCAGATAGACTAATGGAGAAGAATAGCCCAAAGAAGCTCCTATTTATATAGGATGCTAATATAAGAATATGAGTATTTAAGGTGAACAAAATTATTCTATACATTTGGTAGGTGCCGATTTAGATCTTAAGGTCATACCACATAAAAAATAAATTTCAAATGCATTACTCAAATTAAAAAAATAAAGGCACAAAATATGAGTGAACATTTTTCTGTGTTGGAAAACAAACTGAATTAAAAATCTGAGTAAAAACTGGGAATTTGTGCTGCAAATATGGCAAAGGATTAATTTTTTTAAATGTAGAAGTGAGTCACCTAAATTGGTTTATAAAATAGTAAAGTACCTATTATAAGTGGGAAAAGAATATCAATAAGAAATTCATAATAGAGAAAATATAAAGTTTAATAAAAATATGGGAAAAAATTTCAACTCCACTAATAATGAAAATAATGATTAAGAAATGCAATTAGAAAATAATGATTTATTTAATTTGCCTGTCACTATCCAGAATGGCCTCCTTCCAACCTGTTCTCCATACTCCAAAGTCATCTCTTAAAATTTCAAACAAGAACAAATCTGGTTATATTGAGCCCCTCAGAATGGCTTTAATGACTTCTTATGACTTTTAGTCTAAAAACCAGTGTCTCTAAATGGCCTGCCTAAAGACCTTATGTTGTTTGGTCCCAACTGTGGACTCTGACCAATCAGAATGGACACTGGTCATAACCACCTCCATGGAAGGAAGAACAGAAAAAGAAATGAAGATATAAGATGTGAAGGCCTGAGAGAAAAATCTTGGGGGCAGTTCAGGGGCTGATTGTATTAATCTAGTTAAAGAACAAGTTGTTGGAGAAGGTAGTAAGAGTTTATAAGAAGCTATCAAGTGTGGTCTGAAATCACACAGATGCAGCAATTCTCTTTGCTAAGTCCCAAGTTAGGAATGGTAGAATGATGCTGAAGGTAAGCACGAATAAGCATCATTGGAGATGAAGGCATCCAAAGAACTTTGAGACTTTGGGCATAAAAATTCATGATAATGTTAGGTATTGCAAAGACCTCATTAAATGAGGGCGAGTGTCTGAGAGGCCAGTAGATTATAGCATTGAGAGTGAAAATGCCCTGGCTTCATTTATGCTGTTGTTATAAATACTTCATCTCTTATAATTATTTTCTCTTTAGTAATTAGAGATGCTGGTGCTTAACACAGTACCTGGCAAAGAGTAGATGCATAAACTTTTCTTCAATATGCCTGATGTTGTAAAATGAAACTATCAGCAGTTAGATTCCAGTTTTTAGAAAAATGCTGGGCTCTGTCTTTGCATATTTTGGTATATAAGCATGAAACCGAACAAAACACCTACTCACATAATGTAGAGGGGCAAAATATTCCAGAATATGTTTTAGAAAGTAATAAATTCTTTATAACACTGATGGAAAGGAAAGAATGCAGAGAAATAGCCTTGGCTAGTGTATTTATCACTTGTAGATTGGTGAAGGCAAAAAATTTAGTATTTTGAATCATTTAAGCAGGGCCAACATGCATTATGTCCTCAATAATATCTTAGTCACTACAACCATTTGGAAAAACTATTTGGCAATACCTACTAAAAACAGACATGCACACACCCTGTATCCCAGTACATCGACTCCTGGGCATAGATCCAATAGAAATGAATGCATATATTACCCAAAAGTCATGTACAAGAATATTCACAGGAGCACTATTTATAATAGACTCAAACTGGAAGCTGCCAAATGTCAACAGTAGAATAGATAAGTAGTAGAATATTTACCCAGTATAATATTCTGCAGTAATAAGAATGAGCAAATTAAAACTACATATAGCAGTATGGATGAATCTTAAAAACTTAATATCGAGTGAAAGATACCAGACAATATGTATTTTGTGATTTCATTTATCTGGAGTTCAAAAATAGGCCACACTAATCGATGATATTAGAATTTAGGATAGTGGTTATCCTTGTTGGGGTGGGGGGTGGGTGACTGAAAGGCATACAGAAGGCTTCTGGAATACAAAAATGACTTGTTTTTTGATCTGTGTTCTGGTTACAGGGACCTTTTCAATCTGAAAAATTCATAAACTGTACACTTTGATTTGTATACCCTGTTGTATACATCTTGTACTTCAACCAAATATTTCAGAAAAATATTGTTCCAATTTAGCATGGGACCAATATGAAAGCATGCTCAACTCTATATGTATATGTTAGTTTTTGTCTCTGTGTTAGGCTGTTTATGGCTGTCTTTTCAGAATTACTTGGAAGGAGGGGGAGTGCTTAAGTTACACAGGCCATCCTTTTATCTCCCTGTCACCCATTCCCTTCCCATATAATGATATTTCTTCTGGGACCATACACCTCCCTCCCTTCCTTTCTCTTTTCTTAACAGGCTGTAGTTAACTATGTTTGTTGAGAAAGTGTTGTGTCTTTCAAGTCTCTTGGGTTGAAAAAAGTTCGCTTGAGGACTATTGGGAAAAGGATGTTGCCTTAAACTCTTTTAAATTCTGAATGCCTCTTGGAAAAGTAGCCTATTAAGCATTGCCAGATATTAATATGTACCTCAAATCAGGGGCTTAGAGAGCTGAAGAAAGTGGGAGTCACCTTGAAAAGTGGGTAGTGCAAGCATGGCAGTTCTGACACAGGCAGCCTAGTGACTGGGTGTGAGATTTGAAAGGAAAGTTAGAGATTGCTGAACATGACTTTAGTCTATTTCATAATTTTGTCTAAGCCTGGCTCTTCCCTTTTCGAAAGTGCTTTAGGTTGAGAAAAGTATGTGGACAAAAAATAGAACAGAGAATGCTAAGGAAAGGGTCTCAAAATGTTGGAAAGGAGAACTGACTTCTTATAGCCAGGAATGTGAGGGGGCTACAGGTGAAAACAAATGGGGCTTAGCAAGGGCAAGAAGGATATGGAGAAGGTGGGTAACTTGGGGAGGTAATTGAAATGAAGTAGGCTATAGATTATGAAGGGTGGCTAGTTTCAGAAGTCAGTGGCCAAAGGACTAAGAACAGGATTGGTAGAGATTGAAGGTCTGGCAGAATCCAGTGGGATCCCACTTGGTAAGAAAACGCTTTAGTTGTCTTTTGAGAAATTTAATTAATCTGATAGTCACTAGAATCTTCGTTGTCCCAAATAGACAGAAGGTACTGAAACTCTGGCAGTTCAAATGATTTGTGTTCTTTTTTCTTTTATTTTTTACATATTAGATCCAGTCTCTAGGGAGCCAGATCATTGTTCTTATCCCACAAAGGAGTTTTTTTTTTTTTTTGTTTTTGTTTTTGAAAAGGGGATAATTTAGGCTCTTCTAATTAAAACTTGATTTTGGAGGAAATTCCTGTTTCCCTCCATCCTTTGTCTCTAAGGCTGTTAAGGAATAATCAAGAAAGGAAAAAAAGAGAGATCTGATGAGGGGAGAACAGAAATGAGAAACAGATGAGGGGAAGAAGCTGAATAGAGGTGAAGAACATGAAAGGTAAAGAACTGAAGAGACAAAAGAAAATACAGAAATAAGAGGTAGGTCAAAGTTGAAAGAGAAAGGGACTAGGAAAAAACAGCTGACAGAGGAGAGCACATGAATTTAAAATAAAATAAAAATATTGAAGCAAGCTAACTTAAGTGTGTCAAAGTTTTTCCTTTAAATAGTTCAGTAAAATCTGGGGCGCCTGGGTGGCTCAGTTGGTTAAGCGTCTGACTTCAGCTCAGGTCATGATCTCCTTGTCTGTGCTGACAGTTCAGAGCCTGGAGCCTGCTTTGGATTGTGTGTCTCCCTCTCTCTCTGCCCCTCCCCTGCTCACACTCTCTGTCTCTCTCTCAAAAATAAAGAAACATTAAAAAAAAAAATAGTTCAGTGAAGTCTATCAATGGATACAATTTGTGGTTCAGATACTTAGTAAAATTCATTCTCATATTTTCAAGTTTTAAGAGCCAAATTATACTAACTTAAGAAAATTGGTTTCTATCTAGTTATTTGATTAACACTAAATTAAGTTATTCATTACCAAATGCTTTTATTGGGTGGTATTTAAGAGGAAAATGTTACAGTGGAACATTTTGATATTTACTTTAATAATGTAGTCCCTCCCAACAGAAATCTGAAATATCATAATTTATTATGGCATTTGTGGATAGAAGGTATGGATGAGTATAGATTTTCATTATACATATAGTTACTTCAATTTGCTATTATGTCACAGTTATTTAGATAGAGCTTATGTTAGCAATGTTTAATTATTACAGATATCTATACTTTTTGATATTGTGAGCCTTTTTCAGTTTTATTATAAAATATTCATAGTCTTCGGCATTTATTAGTCTTCAGTGCAAGTGTACTATTAGAAAAAAAATTTGCTAGATAACTCTTATCACGTCCACTCATGGTTAGAGAATATAGATGAAATTCAAATAATCTTGAAAACTCTTAGATTGCTTTTTATCCTCCCTTTGTGCATACTAGAATTATGTAGACTTTTTGTAACTATAATCAATTTCATATCATAATTGATCATGTTTTCAAGGATTTAGTTTCTAAACTTAAAACTAAAAAAAATTAATTGAACATGGGCTTCTATATTTTGATCAGGTGGTCTTTTTAATATGATACAATGAATATTTTATATCATCTTTTATTTGTATAGTTGTCATTTATTAAACATGTATTTAATCAGAAAGGCTCTTTGCCAGTCTATTTTGATAATAATGAAAGTGATGAGGTTTCTTTTTTTTTTTATTTTAGAGACTAATGGTATAGATATACTATTCAAACATGTTGATTTTGACTTTTCACTAGCTATTGCACTCACCAAGGGAATACCTATGTACTTTGTAGCATCTTATGATAGCATACAATTTAGAGGTCTCCTTTTAATTTAGTGATTCCTTATTATAATTGAAAAATAGTGCTAGGGAATTATTTCTATTCTGAAAGATATACCATACTTTTAAAGTGATGGAGCAAATTGTGCAAATACCTAAGATATTTGGTTTATGAGAAGTAAAACCAAAATGGGCTAGACATACTGTGAAACAACACTGGTCTTTTGTTCTCCTTAAGAATTTGAAACCTAATTTAATTTGTGTCTGCCTTTCCTGATAGGTTTCTTGGGTGATCTTTAGGGATGTTGCATCTTTACCAGCTCCCACGGTCAAAGTCAGGGACAGCTTTGACTTTTAGCAGTAGTACAACATGATTTGGGATTCAAATGATAAAAACCAAAGAACATGAGGGAGTCTTTCTGTGTCCTTCCAGTTTTCTTTATAGCTCTTCAACTGATTGGCAGGAATTGAAAAAGAGCTAAAGCTTTAAGGTTCAGCAGTATCCTTTCTGAGAAAAGCAGCCCAGGGGTACCTGGGTGGCTCAGTGGGTTGGGAATCCAACTCTTGATTTTGGCTCAGCTCTTGAGCTGAGGATTGTGGAGTTGGGTTCTGCACTGAGCATGGAGCCTGCTTGGGATTATCTCTTTTTCTCTGAAAAACAAACAAACAAAAAAGAGCCTTTAAAAAAATTTTTTTTTTAAAAAAGGCAGCCCATTAGAATGACCATGTGTAGGGG
>NW_026059873.1:0-30445 GCF_023721935.1 Panthera uncia | reverse complement strand
CCCAGAGGGTGGGCAAGACTGTTCTTTATCAGAAGGAAAGAAAATGTTGGAGTTGCTATGTCTATTTCTCTAACAGAAATAAGAAAAAAAAAATCAACTCACTGAACACTTAAGCTCATATTTGACACTGACTTCTTAATTTCATTTCTCGTATCAAAGGGCAGGAATCCTAATTAAGGCTGACCACAAACTATTAATCATTTTTAATTGGGCTGGATAATACTCTCTGCTGGTTTAATAGATGAGCCTTTTGTTTGTTGTACCTTACAGCAGTTAAAGGCTTTAGACAACTTGTTATTTTAACTTCTTAACAACGTGTTGCTCTTTCAACATTTACTTTAATATTTAGCAGCACGTTTTGGGTGTCCATATAGTATTATTCCAGTGCACCCCTTGATTCCTTGTCCCCTTATTTTCCTGAGGTAGTTGTAATGTAGGTTTTCATTTCAACCTGTAGGTGACTTTGAAGACATATTGCCATATGGTGCTAAAAACATTATAATACATCACCGCTTGTTTGCCAGATGTTGTTCTACTCTGCTAGGCAGTGATTCAAATGCTCTGTGATGATTTTGCAAAATGAATCTTCCTAAATTGGAGAGTTTTAGTTGTCACATCCCATCTCATTATTATTGGCTGGGTATTTCAAACATACAAGAAAAACAGTTTGAAATGAATCCATTAGATATGCAAATAGCAGTATTTCCTTTTGCCCAGGTGCCTGTCAGCCTTGTGTGTGACAGCATTCCCATTGTACAAAATGGAAAATGGAGTCACGGGATGCTGGCTCCACGGGGTGACTTGGATGTAGATGGGCACTGCCAAGGGTTCATTCAAGGCACTGGGATTTCAAGCTGCTTTATATATTGTGCAAGCAGAGACAGGCCTAGCCTTTCTCTGGGTTGAATGCCGAGCTGTTTACATGGCATGACTTGAGAAGGGCCAGGAAGGCCCCAAATTGACTCTATGTGCATTTTCACCATTAGTAATTTAGTATTTGAAGTAAGGAGGTTTTTCTCCAGAATTTCTCTTTTAAATAGTCATATATTCCAGGAGTGGGGCAGAGTTTGTAGTGTACGAGGTTAAACTCAGTTACCTACCTTTGGTCACCTTTATCCTATATCCATCTTCAACCTGGTGTCCCTAGTACCTGCTGGGCACTCAATGACTATTCATTGAATGAATACATGAATGAATGAATACATGAACAAAAGAACATGGCTGGCCTCCATAGAAAGAATACTAGTGAAGAATGTATGCCTTGGCAGGTGTATGGATTGGAAATATTCTGGGGATGGTAGGATAGTAAAATGGCACATCAGTTTACTACCTAACATGCCTTGGAGTCCCAGGACATGTTGTGGCAGAAAGACTTTCTTTGCTAGACCTCGCTTCTGCAGAGTTACTGAGTGCAGAGCTTCATGGCTGGTCATTTACTCCCAGTGCTGGTGCATAGTACAGCTGATTCCTTGTTGGGATGGGTCTTTCTACCCTTAGTGATTGAGAAGGCTTTCTCCTCAGTGTTCGGTATTGGTTGTGATATAGCACCAGTTTTTCACCTCGCCCGGGTCACATTCCAATCTGTCCAGTTCCACTGTCACTGATAGAACTGCCAGTCTGGCAGACAGCATATCCATCACTGGCTTTTTGTCAGATGCTGCTCTCATGTGTTTTGGCAGCTGGACCACAGGACTTTTCCTGGCAAAATACCAGATTCTTATAAAAACGCCTTGAACAGGGACAACCCTTGGACCTAGAATACATTTGAAATCATTACAGCGGGATTCGGATTCACAGTCAGACGTTGGTATTCACATCACAATGGAGAAATTCAGACACTGATGGATTTCTGATAGTGCAGAATGAGCACTTAATTCAAATAGGACAAAAAGACAAAGCCAAGAGAAAGACTGTTCCTCTGGTGGTGATGGCTTCAGTGAATAGCAAGAGGATTGTAGGGCAAAATGCAGATTTTCACTGTGCAGATTCAAACCATGGTGAGAAAATACTAAGCTGTTATATTGTAGGGGCTGGAAACTGTAAGGTTTGAAATTGCTGCTGGGTTAAACAAGTAGTTCAACTTCTTTCACTTCACTTTGGAAAGAAATAGGCAAAATTTCCTAACGACGAGTATTTAATATATACTTGCTAAGGTAATAGCTGCTTGGGCTTTGACTGTGTGCAAAGCAGAACGCTAAAGGCATTTTGTTTCTCGTTTCTCTCGATTCTCATTACACTCCTGTGAAGTTGGTATTATTATGCCCATTTTCCGGATAATGAACCAGGCTTAGAGATGTCAAGTGATTTGGCTTGGGTCACACAGCTAGTAGGCAGTAGATAGCAGAGGCTTAAGAGTAAATTTAGGTTTTAAAACTGGCTCTATCATGTGTCCCAACCACTGTGTTGAACCACTTTGGTAGGCCAGAGGAGGGTAGGAGATACTGGGGTACCCACGTAGATCCCCTTTAACTGGCCCATGCACCCTCCCTAGGCCTAGCTGCTGTGTTACCTGTTCATGGCTTGTAGCCACCCCATCCCCTTCTCCTGTGCCATGCCTAGGGTTACTCATCCCTCCCCAGTGGTGCGGCTCATAACAGACTGACACTTCAAGGCGGGCAACCCTGTGCTGTGGTTTCTACTCCAGAAAGCCTTAGCCTATTGCCAAGAATGTGCTGCACTGGGACTACTTTCCACTTCCTGTTCCATTCTCTTCCCTCTCTCTCACAGGTTCATCCTTAAGAGCATTCTGTCAATAAATCACGTCCACCTAAATGCCCATCTCAGGTTCTGTTTCTGGGCAACCTGAGCAATGGAGTTTCTTCTTCTAAGAAGCATACAATCTTAATATAAGGAAGAACTTTCAAAATAGCCAGAGCCACTCAAAGATGGAATAAATTGTTTGAGTCACTACTAGAGTTTTGTCTTTCAGGAAGTATACAATACAGGCTGGGTACGACGATCATTTGGGCAGAGTGTTGTATAGGAATTTCAAGCATAAACTAGGAGGAGGTGCTAGGTAAACTTTAACTTCAAGATTTAATGAGGCCATGATTGAGACTTGTTAATAATATTTTTTTCCATTTTTTTTTTTTAAAGTGGCATTGCCTCATGGTTAGGAATATGGATGCTATAGCCTGACTTCTTGGGATCAAGGCATACCTCTGATATCTTTATGTAGTATAACCTGGGGCAAGTGTCTTGACAACTCTTTACCTTGGTTTCCTTATCTGAAAAATGAAGAAATAATAGTATGTAACTCGAGGTTTGTCATGAGGATTAGATTACTTGGTAACATGTGAAATGCTTCGAACAATACCTGGCATATAACAGGTGCTCAATAAATGTTAACTAATCTTTTGTATCTCTCTAGATGTATGACACAAACTCACTGAAGCTTGTTATATTGAACAACAAATATGGTTTTTGCATTGTGGCTGTTTATCTTTCCTACCATGTTGTAAACTCCTTTTAAGAAATTGAGATAAAATTCACATATCATTAAATTAATTCTTTGAAAGTATACACTTCTGTGGCTTTTAATATATTCACAAAGTTATGCAAACCTCACTACTATATAATTCCATAACATTTTTACTACCTTCCCTCCTCCAAAAGAAACCTAATCCTCTTGTACTTTCCCTCCTTCCAGCCCCTGGCAACTGCTAATCTAGAATCTGTGTCTGTGGATTTGACTATTCTGGATGTTTCATGTAAACAGAATGATATAAAATGTGGCCCTTTTTGACAGACTTTTTCCACCTGCATAATATTTTCAAGCCTCCTCCATATTATAACATGTATAAGTACCTCATTCCTTTTAATGGCTATATAATATTCCACATTTTATTTATCTATTCATCAGTTGGTGAACCTTTTCTCCCCCCACTTTTTTGGCTATCACAAATAATGCTCATAAGAATATTTGAGTGCATGTTTTGTGTAAATATGTGTTTTCATTTCTATTGGGTATATATCTAGGAATGGCGTTTCTGGGTCATGTGATAATTCTATGTTTAACTTTTGGAGAAACTTCCAGACTGTTTTCTAACATGGCTAGATCACTGTACATTCCCACCATCAATCTATGAGGGTTTCAATTTCTCCACATTCTTGCCAATAATTTTTTTAATTTTTTTTTTTTTGAGAGAGACAAAGTACAAGAAGGGGAGGGGCATAGAAAGAGAGACAGAATTCGAAGCAGGCTCTAGGCTCTGAGATGTCAGCACAGAGCCTGATGTGGGTCCAAAACTATGAACCGTGAGATCATGACCCGAGCTGAAGCCAGATGCTTAATCAATTGAGCCACCTAGGCACCCTTTGCCAATAATTTTTATTGTCCATCTTTTTGATAATAATTGTCTTAGGGGGCAAGAAGTGGTATGAATTTCATTCAGATTTTGACTTCCATTTCTGTGATTAATAGTGCTGAGAATATCTTTCTATGCTGTTGTCTATTTATAGATCTTCTATGGAGAAATGTCTATTCAAATCCATTTCTCATTTTTAATTGGATTATTTTTCATTTTATTGTTAAGTTGTAATAGTTCACTATATATTTGAATATTAGGCTTTATCGGATATATGATTTCCAAATATTTCCTTCCATTCTTTTGGTTGTCTATTATTTTATGATAGAGTTCTTTGAAAAACAAGTTTTTTACTTTGATGAAATCTACCTTATCTATTTATCTTGTACTTGTATATCATATGTTATGCTTGTACTTTAGGCACTATAGCTAAGAAAGAAGTCATTAGGATTTATACCTATGTATTCTGTTAACTTTGTCTCTTTTGATTTAGTATCCCCCCACACAAAGCATGATGTGTAGTAGATTCTCGAAACATGTTGGTTGAATTAGCGATGGGATGTATTGGAATGTGTGGTTAGACTATGTGGGCATAGGTTGCAGTGTTTTAGTATTTCTGCATTTCCACCTGGCATCTGGCATTGTATTTGTAGTGTAGGCAGTGCTTTGAGTTTCTTTGGTGGTTGGTCATTGGAATCAAGAAGTCTTATGATATTCTCACTTGATATCGAGGCAAGGAAGATACTATTAGCTCCATTTCATAGATGATAAAACTGAGAACCAGAGATTAAGAGTTACTCATGGCCATTCAACTAGTGAAAGAGCTCTATCTCCTCTTTAGGGCTTCCTTATTCAGCTCAAATGTGTTGGTTCCTTTTTCTAGGCTTAGCAGTCACCAAGGTTTCTTAGCTATTTTTCTTTCAGTCACACATTTATGACTCTGAGACTTCTGAATGAACACATAACCCTATGCACACTGAGTACACTGAAACTGACAAGTATTAAAACAAATAATCCCCGAAGCATTTTTGTCCTTATTCTCATGTTCTCTTCTCTTTGTCTTTGGTAATATTTGCTCCCTTCCTTTTGTCTTCATGGACAGACTTGGCTTAAAATCTGAAAAGCTTGTTCTCTGAGCACCATCACTATTCTCTTGCCTGTGCCATGTAATTCACCAATCAGTTTCTATGTGTGATGCCCTAGATTGTTATTCAATTATTTTGAACTTGAAGTTCTTTTCTACTTAATTTAATTGTAAGGTTCTTAAGCACAGGGATTATAGCTTTTGTGTTTCTTACATCTCTCCACAGTAGAAGGCAAAATTTTTCCATTACTCTGAGATTTCTCCTTTATTTGCTTTATCATTCCATCTTGTTTGTGCATTTCCTGTATTTTGTTCAGTTTATCCATCACTTTCTCCAGGAAGCCTTTGCCCCATGCTACCTTCTTCTAATTGCACATGACTGCTGGTTTAAATAGCTCATGTGTCATTTATTTCACACTGCCTTGTGTCCTAGTTATTTACAGTCATGCCTTATTTCTCTTACTACTCCTACTAAATTCTAAGGTTCTTGAGAGGAGCCATTATTTATTATCCAATTTTATGCCCTTCCATTCCCAAGAACAAGACTGGTGAGTTGCTCATACAAGGGCTTAAAACAAATATGTGCTTCCTGAGGGTCCTTAAAATGATGGAAAATGGATAAGGTTTGGAATCATATGACTGAAATTGAATTTCCGTCTCTGCCATTTGGTGATCCCAGCACGTTACTTCTTAATGGACTTCAGATTCCTCATCTGTAACAAAGTCTAACTCAAATCAGAGTTGAGAGGTTTGAGTTAACGAAATACATAGGGAAGCATAATGCAAAGTTTACCACTGGTAATGACAGTTATTCTTGTCACCATTCTGAAATAACAGACGACACTTGAGTGTGTCACCAATAAGTATATATTGCTTTGAAGCATCTGTTCCTTACCTGCAAAGTCAGTACTAAAAGCTGAAAATCAGATGAAAAGAAAGAAAATTTCAGGAGGTTCCCAGGCATAGGTTCAGTGCTCAAACATGTACATTTTGATGCTAGACAGTTTGCTTTTTCTTTAGACCATTTCCAGGCTTACCCAGGTCTGTGCCTTTTTATATAATTCAATTTGCAAGTCTGCCACTTAATAATTCTATTGTTGACCAATATAGTACAGCAACTGAGAAGGACAATGTGTCTATATGCATTATAGTTTTTAGCTGTTAGTGCTGTTAGTGCTCAGTGAATGTTAATATTACTTAGAGCAGCTTCTATTGTAAACAGAAAAATTTTGACCAAAGTCAGCCCTTCTCTCTTCTTGTTAACATACAGACACCATTATTAAAGAATTGCTACAAAAATGAGTTCACTGCCTTAAATGTTCTCTGTGAAGAGAGAGCACACTTTAAAATGTTGGATGGTGTACTTAGCACAGAGCTCCATTGACAATGTTAAGGAGCCAGTTTCTACTTAGTTCATCATCCATATTAAAAATGAAACTAATAGGTGCCCAGAAGTCTCCTAGGAGCTGTAAGGGCAAGCCTAGTAATTGATTTGCCATTGTAAGAATAGAGAACCAAATTGCATTTCATTATTATTATTTTTTTTAATCCAGTAAATGAGAGAGCAGAATAGATCCAGGGTGAACCTATCGGCCATTGTGTGGTAAATGAATTTTTTTCTAGGGCTGTGCCTCCAGGATGTTCTTTTTGTGGTCTTGATGGGTGATCACTGTAGATCCCTTTGACTTTCTTCATATATTTCCATATGTAGGATCTTTCGCTGAAGAATAGGAGAGGGGGAGACATGTAATTATCAGAAGTATATCAAAGGTACTTCACTTAAGCAGGAAATTAAGTGAATGCAGTTAGTGCCAGTATGAAAATGTCCCAAACAGATAATCTGTGGCAGATGAATTTGACAGAACACAACGAGATGTTTATATATCTCAGGTGTACGTTAGGAATTAAGAATCCTACTTTTTAGTGATTATTTTGAAGATGCCAGCTCCAATCTGGGATATTCTGAGAGCTCCCAGAGGTAAATGAAATTTCCTATAGTAGGGGATATACCATTCTTTCTTTCAGGCCTTCATTCACAAACATTTCTAAAATACCTGCTTAGGTACCAGCTACCTGGGCTGCAGACATGATACTCTCCTGTTATAAAAGAATTCACAGCCTATGGTTAACAAGCAAAATAAAAGGTCTGTATCCTCAAAAGAGTTATACTCGAGGGCAGAATAAAAGTGGAACAATATGAAAGAGAACAACTAAATGATATACTTTGAGGAGTGCCTAAAAGTTCAGACAAAAAGTTTCTTAACCTTTTTGGTACAAAGATCTCTTTGAATCTCTAGTAAAATACTAGGGGTGCCTGGATGGCTCAGCCAGTTAAGCATCTAATTCTTGGTTTTGGCTCAGGTCATGATCTCATGGTTTGTGAGATTGAGCCTGCATCAGGCTCTGTGCTGATGGTACGGAGCCTGCTTGAAGATTCTTTCTCTCCCTCTCCCCATCCCCCAGTCATGTGTGTGCTCGCTCTCTCTCTCTCTCTCTCTCTCTCTGTCTCTCAAAATAAATAAACTCTTAAAAATTGTAAGGTTAATTACATCCACTAGAAAATAGCACATGAGCATTTATACATAAAAATTTGAATATAGTTTCAGAAAAACTTCTAAAGTTATTGGTGACACCAAAGTTAGGAGCTCATACAATAATACATGTCTAAATAAAACATGTGTCAATATTGAATACTTTGTCCAAGGCAGGCCATATGGATAAATTAGGACTTGAATGAAGGGAGGGAGAAAAGGCACAAAATTACATAATATGTATTCTTGGTGAAATTCTAGAGGAATATTACATTATTAACAAAAAGAAGATGATTTGATGGGATAGAAGGTTTGGAGACAGGGATTCTGACTGGGTCAACCTGTTTAAACAAAAGCATAGAGTTGGGTGATAAGCTTGGTGTGGGGGTACTAATTTCCTGTCCTGAAATGGAGGTTCATGCTGGTGAGTATTGAGAGGCAAGTTTAATGGGTAGTGAGATATAGATTTGAGAGCCACTGGTGTCCTTTGAACAGGGACTCATTACAGAATTAAAACACGCACACACACACACACACACACACACACACACACAAAGTTGTAAGAGAGATTTGAGCTGATTGGATCCAACCTTCTGGCATGCCAATACCTCTATGCATAGATGAACACATTAGTGGGGAATCACAGTGTAATACCCAAATTATTCCACTGTTGAATGGCTTTAACCACTAAAAAAATTACTTCATCATATCAAGACTAATTTTCTTTCTTTTTAATTTCACCTTCCCATCCCATGTGGATCATCATGAGTTTGTTCTTTGGAAACACAAAATAAAACTAATCCTTTTTTCACTTGACAGTCCTTCACGTGATTAAAAATAACTATTATAGCTTTAAATCTTCTCCTGAAAGTCTACATATCTTCAGACTTCAATCTGATAAAAATGATATTTTAAGAGGATTAGATTGGCAAACATGTAAGATAGATTAGAGAAGGAAGAAAAAAAAACTAAATCTGGGGAGACTAGTTAGAAGGCAATCGCAATAATGATGGTCAGAGAGGACTAGAGAGAATGAAGAATAAAGTGACATTTGGGATGAAAGAATTATAATACTGGGTGACAAATGGCTTTAGGGGATGAACAAGAGATGTGATTCAAAAGTTTCTCAGGGAATTGTGGCCTGAGACACCATAAGAATAATTATTATAGCCCACAGTTTTCAGGAGTTCGGTTTGGTGTCTTTCTACTTAATAGGAGGCATTGTGGTATAATAGTTAAGAGACCTAGCAGCAGAATGAGTGGGTAGGTTCAATTTCTGGATTCATACATAGGTTAGGGGACAGTGGGAAAATTACTCGACATATTTGTATCTTGATTTCATCTTATATAAAATGTAAATATTCTAATATATATAACAATTTTAGCTCAACTGTCAAAGAAGAGATACTCCGTTGGTTCTAATTGGAGGTGGATGAAGTCCAAGTTAAGAACTTTAAAACAAACTATTCGGGAAGGGAACAATCAGGAACTATGGTCAGGTCATCATGTTAGCATGAGAACTGACACCACAGACTGAAATGAGGTTACAATACACAAAAGAACAGTCAGTTCCAGGGTCAGAAGCACTGGAGGTCAGACTATGGAAATATGGGTAATTTGCCATTTTTTCAAGACACATGGCATAAACGGGAAGTTTGAAAAGGAACTTCTACAGCCTGGGAAAGCAGGCCTTACATTTTAAACCCTTGTTTCCCTGTGCTCTATTTTTCTTCACCTGACCCTGGCTTATGGGTTAATCCTTATATATGCAGATTACCTATTCCTCCAAGGTGAGGAGGTTAAGAAGATCACCTGGCTGAGGATGTCAGACTCTAGGCAATGGGCAAGCATGCAAGTAAAGGTGTTTTATGAGCAGTTAGAACTCAGCTGGAGATGTAGCTGGTGGCAAGGTCAGTGTATAGGTGTTGGTGGATGCTTGGGAATGGTTGAGCTCATTATGTATTAATACATTCAGATGTGGACATCTCCCGGGGATCTCTCTGTTTTGGTGTCTGTCTATCCTGAATCTTTTCCCATCCTTAGAAATTATAAGATGATTGATTTATAACCAAAGTTGACAAAGCACGTGCAGGTTATGACAGAGCAATACAGATGGTTTTAATCAGGGGCAAGTCAATTACCTTTCTGAGCTTGTTTCTTCATTTGTAAAGTGAGAATTAATAAGAACCCTTGCTTTGTAGAGTTGTTTTAAGGATCACATGAGATGGCATTTATACAGTTCCCTTGCATAGCACCCGGCACTTGGAGGTCACCGAATACATGTTAGTTGAAGTGGATGATGACTATCCTCAGTTATTTATTGAAATCCATCCTGTGAAAATATATATGGAGAAACCAATGGCAGAGAAGCTATTTGCTGAGTCTAACTTACTTATTTTTTAACATGATTTTTATTTAGTTCATCTAATTCTCACCTAAAAGTTTCTGAAAACCAGGCAAATGTCACCAGAATTTATTTTATTTTATTTTTTTTTTAATGCCCTTGGCTCTAAATGCTTGGTCAGAAAAATCATTCCATATGTTTATTCACCTTGAGAAGCTGAGTTTGCTGTGTCCAATTTCCCTGTTTACTCTTCCCATGCTAATGTTGCTGAGCATGTACAAATACAATTCTTTATCATTCCAAGTAGGTCTGGGGCTTAATTATGGATTATGAGAAATGAGCTGAATGTTTGAGCACTTTGGAGCCTTGCAAGACTGATTTGTTCAGAATGGTTAAAGGCATTTCATTCCTTTGGAAAAAAAGAAATAAGCCTGGTGCAGCTCACTTGTGATTCATGAAAGATGAAGTGTGGCTGAAGTCAAGTGATGGGTCCCAGACCTTGCTCACTCAAATTGATTCATTAGGACCTGTGTCAACTTCCCCCAAGAGGCACACATGCAGTCAGATGCTCAGAGGATGGAGAGGACTTACATGACCTCCCAGGAGGAGAAGTCAGCATACAGCACTCTCCTCCCCAGTCAGCTGTGAGGAGCGATGAGGGTGTGTGAGTTGATTAGTGGCCATTTCTTTGCCTCGTCTTTCTGTGTGCCCCAGAGGCTGTACTTTTTAGAAGCATCTCTTCCCTACAGGAGGATTATGGCAATGTGGAAAAGTTGCACTTTGCAGATAATTAAAAGTAAACTGGCTTAGGTTAATATCTAGCCTCCTTCCTGATCGGGGGGAACTGAGGGAAACGAAGAAGATAGGGGAAATATGGACACATTTAAAGAAAACCAAGTTTATGAATTAATTATAGGAATTCCCATTAAAAAAAAAAAATAAGAGGTTACACATTCCAAAGGGACATATGGCAGTTCTAATTAGAGCAAGTGAAAGTTCACATTCACTCATTCATTTATTCAATCTTTCATGCATCAAATATTCTTTGACCTCTTTTCTGCACTAGGTACTGTGCTAGCCACAGAGGATTAAATGATGAACAAGACACAGACTTTACCAGGTTTCAAAAGGTTCACATTCTAGTATGAGAGGTAGACAAAGGATCACAACACAGGGTGAAGGATATTGTGACGGAGGGGAGCACAAGGGCATGGAATACTGGTGAGCAAAGGAGAGAAAGTTCAGTCACTTGGATGAATAGTCATGAGAAAGGCAGCTGAAGAAGGTACACGAAGGACTTCCAGGTGCAAAAACAGACTGTGTAAGGGCTCAAGGTGTAATGGGGAAACTGCACGAGAGGATGCTGGAGGAGCAGCTGCTAACTGCTTTGTTTTAAGTTTTCCTTGTTAAAGTCTTTGGCCAAAGACAGTTTTTATTTATGGTGCAAGTGGCCCTCAGCAACTTCCTCCACATTAGTTAAACCAAGCACAAGGAATATAAGTATCATGAGACTTTTGTTATCATCAACAGTGGATCTGGATAACCTAAAATCCCAAAGTTCTCTCTGTCTCACTAATACCTGGTTTACTAGATCAAGACCAATGCTTCATCTCCCTGTTTTATTTCCACACAGTCATCAGCAACCTCGCTCCTCCACCATGATGCCTGGGGGAGGATCCAGAAGCCTGCTGAAACCAGGGATGGTCAATAGTCCTTGCCAAACCAAAGGATAGCCTTGATTAGAAACTAAAGCTCATGCTTTGTACCTGCTTTTGGCTCTAGCTTCTGAGACATGTGGTCACATAGGCAATACAGCATAAATAGAAACACAATGCTCAGGACTGAGGTACAGAGGAAGGTTTCTTCCTGCTTCACTGCAATGTCTGGGACATGCTTTAGAGCAATTGTGTAAAATGTCAGGTCTGTGGACACTGGGGATTATTGGTTCAGGGAAATAGTGTATATGAGGATGAAATCCAAAATTGACATAAAAAGAACATTGCCCATTGGTAGATGGGCAGATGGATAACTCTGCCACAGGCACATAGAGATAATTCAGATACTAAACTGTACTGTTGATCATTCCAGGAATATCTGAGATCATGTTCTATAGTTGGCCCTACCTATTAGGAAGGTCATGAATTTGAGAATGGTCTGCTGTGCCTTATGGGGGGCCAGAGAGACCTATAAAGGATGGTTATGATTCCTCAAAACTGAGATTTGTGAATGCTCAGGCTGTACAAATTTCCAGAATATTTTTGTGTATTGATTTTAACTTTTGCTTTAGATCGACACTACTCAAAATCTACCAGCTTTGACATATTTAGTGTAAAATGTCATGAGGTTTGCTACTTAATTTAAATGGTTCAATTTAAATATATACAGCTGAGCCTCATTATTCATGGATTCTGTATTTGAAATTTGCCTACTGGTTAATTTATTTGTAACCCTAAGACCAATACTCACAGGACTTTCATGGTCATTTTGCAGACATGGCGCCAAGTGCTGAAAAATTTGTTATCTCTGAAGTTGGTTGTGCCTGGCTGAGGTCAAGGAGGCAGGTCTGTGCCTTCTTGTTTCAGCTCTCATATTGTAAATACGTGTCTTTTTCACCATCTTTTTAGTGCCACGTTGTTTATATATATTTTTTGTGCTTTTTGTTGCTCACCTTTAAAATAGCCCCCTGGCATAGTACTAACGTGCTGTCTATTGTTCCTGAATGCACAAAGCTGTGATATGCCTCATGGAGAAAATGCCTGTGTTAGATAAACTTCCTTCAGACATGAGTTATAGTGCTCTTGGCTCTGAGTTCACTGTTACTGAATTTACAATAATATTAAATAAGGTTACTTTAAACAAAAATTAATGAAACAAGGTTATATATTGATTGGTTGATGAAAATATTATGACCAGGGGAGCACAGGAACCTAATCCTGTATTTTCCCTTAGAGCAATGGCTCAATATTCATTCATTGAGTGTTTTCAGTGACTTTATAAAATGTATTTATATCAAGTAACATGAATTGACTGTACATGCGCAGAAAATATTTGTATACATATATACATGTACACATTATATGCCTGTACACAAACACACTCATATTTAAATACATAAAGCAGAAGCATTGAGCACAAATGTAATGTTAGTAGCTAGTGGCTCTAGGTACTGGATAGGTGTGTTCAATGTACTATACTTACAAAAAATATTTTGATTTAGTTTAGTACACAAAAAAAATTTTGAGGAAATAAGATGTCATTTTGAGAGGTCTTATCATGGATGTAAACTTTTGGAGGTGAATAATGTCACAGGTTCTCAGAAGTACAGAAATGTAGGTCTTTTGAGATCTCAGTGAACAGCTGTTTTCGTGATCTGGACCCAGTACTACCTTTAACTTTCTGTGTGATCTTGGGCAGGTCAGCTACCTCTCTGGCTGAGATTAAATTGCTCCTGGAGTCTCCTCAAGCTCCACTATTCTGTCATTTTAAGTGAGCCCCAGACAGGTTAAAATGCTAATACAATTTAGATACTTAGAAGAGAGACAATCATAGAATCCAGTGCAATGCTAATTATGTGATACTAAAGTATGGGGTTAAGTTTTTTTTTTTGTTTTTTTTTTTTGTTTTTTTTTTGTTTTTTTTTTTTGATAGAGAGAGCATGCACATGTGTGCCCACAAGTAGGGGAGGGGCAGAACAGGGGGAGAGAGAAATCTGGGCTCTATCTGATCTCACAAAACTGTGAGATCATGACCTGAGCCAAAATCAAGAGTCAGATGCTTAACTGACTGAGCCATGCAGGTGCCCCTAAAGTATGGGGTTAAAAAAACCCACAACAACAACAGAAAAAAACACCTGTTAAAATGAAAGAACAATCACGTGATTGGCAAATACTCAGGAAATGGAATGTCCCTGTACATAGTCAGGCATATTAAAAAAAAAAAAAAAAACATAAACCTTCAAATAATATGGGAAGCATATAGTGACAAGATTACCTTGTTAGTTGAACAGTTTCCATGTGTTTCCATTTCTTTTTAAGTCAAAAAGGACTTACCATATTATTAATTTGGAAAAATTTGTCTTGTATCCATAGCCATTTCTTTATGTGTCTTGAAGGCACCATTGTATAATAAAAGAACACAGGTTTGGTATATGTGAAACCTGAATTCAAATTCTGGTTTCTCAAATTCCTATTTCTGTGGTCTTGGAAGAATTCTATATCTTCTTTGGGCCCCTGTTTATTTGCCTATCAAAATGCTGATAATATTTGCCCTGCAAGGAAAAGGTTATATGAGATAATTTTACAAAAATGTCTGGTAACAAGAGGTGTTCAAAATGTTAGTTTTCCTTTTTTTCAACCCATAATTAACCATATTTTTTTTCCTAGAAAGACTCATAATGTACAAGTTAAAAGCACAGTTTTTGGAGCCAGACTACCTGAGTTCAATTCCTTGCTCCACTGTTTATCTTGTCTGTAAAATAGAGATAATAATAGTATTTACCTCATAAAGCTGCTGTATGAGTTGAATTGTTAATACTTTTAAGATACTTAGAACAGTGGGAGGTATATTAGTAGTTATTTTATTTTTAATGTGTATTTATTGTTGAGAGAGAGAGAGAGAGAGAGAATGAATATGTGTATGTGAGTGCATGAGCAGGGGAGGGGCAGAGAGAGAGAAGACACAGAATCCGAAGCAGGCTCCAGGCTCCAAGCTGTCAGCACAGAGCCTGACATGGGTCTCAAACTCATGAACCATGAGATGATGACCTGAGCCAAAGTTGGATGCTCAACCGAATGAACCACCCAGGAGCCCCTGTTTTTTATTATTTCCAAGAATGGTAAGAAATCCTATATATGCTAATAATAAAGGAAGCAAAAGTTTAGAGAGATAAAGAGTCCTGAATTATATAAGGCTATACATGAAGCTAACTGTAAAGGTGGACTTGATTTTTTTTCTTTTAGACTGCTGGGAAGAAAATAATCCTTAGTCACTGATTGCTTAATTGAATTTTATTATACTATACCGTAAAGATTGCATTTTAAAACCTTCATCCTTAATTTCAGCTCTTGGAATGTATCTCTAGTTCTTCTATATTATATCTTTTCCTGGTAGAGTTGCTGAAATGTATACTTTTAAAAATAATAATGGCTACTTTTGGTGAGTAGTTCCTAGGTGGAGGTCTGGGATTTAACTCTCCTTGTTAGTTTGTTTTAATGGATGCTGAGAAGACACAAGAGTGCTAGATAAGAGACAAAAAACTTTTTATTGCTCTCGGTACAGCAAGCATCATGAGCATCAGCATGTGGAACAGTTCTCCTTGACCTCTCCCTGTCCCTCGAGTCCCATCAAGACAGTGTGATAAGGGCCCACATGGATTCTGTGCCCATATACAGATTTCATGGCAGCTAAGGATCACCAGATTTTGGGAATTCACCATTTTGTGGCTAAAAGTAAACAAGCATACTCTGAGTTCCAGAGGGAGACTTTTTTTTTTTTTTTCATGCTTCTTGCTTGCTCACTGCAAAACAACTCTGAGAAATGCTGGCTAAAGAGCTTTCAGGTTTTGTATTCTTAGTATACCCAGCTCATGGCAGATCGCCTCTCCCAACATTGGGTTCTAGGACCAATGCCAAACACCTTAATTGGAGCATTTTTTACTGGTAGATCACTAAATAGCTAATATTCTATGTATATTTTACTCCTTATGGCTTCTTAAGGTTTCGTGGAGAATTTAGCAGGGTTGCCTCTGGGCAATGTAACAAACTGGGCACATTTTGTTTATGAACCCCATATTTCTATGGCAATCACTTTTCCTTAAGCAGTCCCCCACATTTAGGACTTGTGTTCTTAATGGTTCTAGCCTGATCTTTAACTGCCTTTCTTCTTGGTCTGCCCCCATGCCATGTGCCAGCTCATTGCTTTCTGCCTTTTTGCTCTGAAACAAGACTTACCTATTCTTCAGCCAATCTCTTCAAGCCCTCCTGTCTTATAAGACTGAGAAATCAAATTGGCATTAAAATATGTTAATAGAAGGGTGTACATGGGTGACTCATCAGAGAAAATAAAATTTTATCTTAAGAGAGACGTTTTCAGACAAGCTGCTTTAACCTAAAGGATAACTTGAATAGTGGGAATGTGAGATTCCAGGAATATATATATACAATTCTGTATTGCTTCCTTTGTACATGGACAGCCCTAGGTCTCAGGGATAAATTTAGTTTTGATTTTATATGGAGCATTGATTTTGTGTTCTTTGAACAGGAAAAAGAATATTTTGAGGTGTGGATTTAAATGCCATTTCCTTTTCGCTCCCTCTCATCCACAGGTTTATGAGATACAGTTTTTGATCTTAGTGAAAGCTATGAGCGGTCATGACTACCTCTTTGCAAGTCCATAGAATATCAGGAATTGCTCTCCTACTAATAAGCAAACCATTACCAAAGCCCTACTTTTTAATAGAGGTGATGCTGAGGGACTTCATGTTAGAACATGGAAAATGAAGCTGTACTCAGGCTGCAAAGCAGCCATTCCGTGACCTAACGCTTCTATTGGCACCTGCATTTTGGGTCTGTAATGTTTTCCTAACTGTGCTTTCAAGACCCAAGTGATTTAAAAAGAAATGACTGCGTTCATAAAAACGGGAAACTGTAAACCAGCATAAATGTCAGTTTTTATGTTGATATTTACATTTATCCCACGGAGAGACCGAATTGTTCGGTAATATGATTCAATATTTGGGGTCAGATATTTTGGTAACAGTTACAGATCAATAAATTAGACACATTCTATCTTAAATGACCAGAAAGAGCTTAGTTTCCCAGTGTGAGGCAAACTTAAATTTTCAGCAGGGAATGCTCCCTGCAGAATTGTTAATTGCACTGATGCTATAATAGTATTACATTTTAACTACAACTGTGTTAGATTTTCAAGCATCTCAGAGGTTATAAACTAGTCATTAAAATTCATTCCTGTTGGCAATTTGGTCTGCAGAGCCTTACCCGGAAAAGCACACATCTAATATTTATGTGATTTCCATTTTAACACAACTATTTGAATTACTTGCAATACTGTAGCCTTTGTCATGTGCTCCCTTTCTTATCCCTCTCACACGAGCTCTTACTGTATTAACCTGTTAAGGGTGAGATTCCCTACATTAGAAAATGGGTCTGCCCCCTGTGATTTCTCCTGGCTAGGGCCCACGTGATGAGGGCATGTTGCCCAGCGTGATAGTGGGGAATGCCATTTTTACCCTGTTCACATGAAGGAAACATGTAGAGGAAGATGATGTAAGCTGCATGTACTTCCTCCAAAGTGAATATCAGACACAAATCTGGTACTATGTGTTCCCAGCTCTCTAAAACATAATAGATCAGGCAGTCATCAGGGAGCTAGCTTAAAGAAAGTCAGCTTGCACTTCCCAAGACATTAATGTCTCTCTCTTCCGGCCAATCTTGGTTTTCTTTCCTCAAGTGTGACTTATTGTTTCTACCTGGTTTAGTAGTTTTATCCTTACTCATTTCCCCTTAGAATGGATGTGGTTAAGAGCAAGACCCATATTGTGTCTACTCCCTTTGCTTCCTAAGCAGCTCGCTTGGTGCCTAGCAGTAAGCAGATGTACTATAATGTGTTATGTGTTAAATTTAAGGATTTAGCTCTAGGCAGGCCTTGACACTTTAATTCCAGGCTTTTCAATTAAGTTGGACCCAGATGAAATAAATATTTATGGATTACCTATTGAGTAAAGAAACTATTAAATATCATAAAAGCTTGGAAAATGTGATGTGGCCTCATATCAAACTACCAATATTAGGGTGCGAGATAAGAAAATTAAAGGAAATCACATGTGCCACTTCCAAGTGATAAAAAAAACCAATGAACTTAAAAGGATCATATCCAGTGTTATGACAGGGAATATATTCAGGGAAGATTTGATTAATTGCTTCTAAAATGAGGTGGGATATCTTGGAAATTACTTGGAATAACTTTGGATAAAAGGTTTTTGATCAGTAGAGTGACATGATGACATATTGGGAGGATACGTTATGTTAGGGTTGACATATGAAGGACTTTAGATGTGGTATCAGGATGGATTTGAGGAAGGATGAGTTTGAATGCAATGTGGCTAGAAGAGAAGGGAGAGATTAGGAAGCCACTGTGACAGTTTAAATGCAGGTAGATGATGGTATCCTAAATTTAATGTTGGCAATTGGGACGCTTAGAATGAAACTACTTTTGAAGATATTGTGGAAGCAGAATTAGTAGGACTTGACAAGGAGGGGAGTTGAACCAGACTCTGATTTTGAGCCTGCATGGCTTAGAAAAAAGTGGGTGACATTAACAAGAATGGGGAAGGCAGGATGATGAACGCCATAGGGTGGCAAGGGGAGAAAGATAGTGACATTGGATGTCAGTGTTTTTAGGTGTTTAGGACCCTGAAATCTCTTGGGCCTGGAAAGTAGGGAGCTGTAATAAATTAGAGCAGATATGGCTAACAAAGAAGATGCCATTAGTCTGATAGACAAAGAATCCTGTTAATTGTTAGCTCTGTGACCTAGGGCAGGTTATTATTCAACCCTCTCTGATCTTCACTTTCCTTGCCAGTAGAAGAGTAAACTGGCTTTATAAAAGAAAGCTTAGCAGATGGATGCAACCCAACAACCACGGCAGGTAAGAAGTGATGTGGAACCTGTTGAGAGATTTCTCATGTGCCAAGGGAATTTGCCCTGGATTCTCTACTCACTTTGGATCAATGCTGTTGTGTGACTATGGTCCCTCCCCAAACTTGGAGATTTGCTGTTACTGTGATCATCAAGGCTGCCCAAGCTGATGCTCACAGATGTCACCAGGGCCTTTGCTTATGAATCATGAATACACGTGGTAAAAAGGAGGTTTCTATCAGATGCATGCTGTCAGCTTTCCAAAAGCCTACTTCCATTTAAAAAAGGTACAAGTAGGGCTGCCTGGGTGGGTCAGTCAGTTAACATCCGACTCTTGGTTTAGGCTCAGGTCATGATCTCACGGTTTGTGAGTTCAGGCCCCATATCAGGCTCTGAGCTGACAGTGAGGAGCCTACATGGGATTCTCTCTCTCTTGCTCTTTGTCCCTCCTCTGCTCATGCTGTGCCTCTCTCTCTCTATCTCTTTCTCTCTCTCAAAAAAAAAAAAAAAAACACTTAAAAGTATAAGTGACTTCATTCCTTTTAATCCTTTTTTGTCTTCTCATAAAAAAATATAAAACACCCTTATAATTTTAATAGAGAAGATGAGAGGAAGCACAGATTATCTTCCCTGATTTTGTAAAAGGTTCCTCATCGTAGGAGTTGAGTCCTCAATTCCCCTTTTGAGCACCTACATCGTAACATAATAACGTTTGATTAGGTAGAGTTATGTTGCCAATGTTCTGTCAGTTTAACTCCAAAATGCAGACAGAAAATGGTAAAAATGTTGTTCAGCTGACTCACCTGCATCTGATGAAAAAACTTGACTTTCTACCTGGGATATTTTCTTTTATAGTTAGATATGTATAAGTTTGGTATTTGCAGCTGGGACTATTTCCCTGCTGGTTTTCAGTTCATTTTGTTTCTCATTAACCTTTATAAATATTCTAGTCAGAAATACCCTTTTATTTAGGATACAGTGCTTTCTTAGCCAAAGAATGAAATGATGCTTTAATGTTGCTGTTGTTTTTTTCTATCACCCACCCTGAGAGAACCATAGAGAAAGGCATTCTTAGAAAAGGAGTCTGTGGTTACGAATACCTCGAATTCCAGCTCTGTGATATACTTCATGTGTGACCACAGCCAAATTGTTGTCCAGTCTCTCTTGGGTTTAGTGTCTTCATTGGTATGATGGCAATGATTGTTGTTAAGAGTATTGTGGGATCATCAAGTGAGATAATGGTGACATTTATCCTAAGGTCTTTAAGAAGAGGTATTCTAGAGTTATGTTCCATGGGCCCACACCCTGGTTATACTCTAGTCAAGATATTTGGCTTCCCTAAATTCCTTTCCTCATCCATAATATGAGAATTATAATAGTACCTACCTTATAAGCTTTGTGATGATAAATGAACAAATCCGTGAAAAACAGAGTGACTGAATAATATGAAATGTGCAGTGAATATTAGCTATTTCAATCACTACATAGTAGGTATTCAGTAAATGGAAGCTTCTCTCATTTTCTTCATGTAGGTCCTTATATAACCTTTCAGGGTTTTTCTTCAATATGTTAAGCAAAACAATTCTTAGAATATTGGAGAAGACAATCCTTACACCTGTGCTGCTCACCTACAAAACAGGGGACAATTGGGTGAACTAGCTAGTGCTGTCCTTTGACTATGAGGCTTGGGGACACCAACCTGAAGGAGAGCCTCCTTTCTTTAAAGCGGTAACAAATGGTACAGTCTTCTAGTTGATGAAATCACAAGTAACCCTGCCTATCTCCTATTAGTCCAGCTTCAAACACATTTTGAGAAACCCTCTGGGTGCTATCTTTCTTCTTAGTGCTTTTTTGCCTCACTTCTCTCTTATGAGAAATTTCTCAGGGTCCTCAAGGCACTGATTTCTCTTATGACAACTTTGAAAATTGTAGATTTATGTAGACCACATTTTCACTGGGTTAAAAGGCACTTTGACTGGTAATGGCAGCAGAATTTAAAGTCAAATAAATAACCAGTTATCCACTTTCTTAAATTCTCCCTGAACAAGATATGATATTGATTATGTAGGAAATAACAAAATGATCTACAGTTTTCCAGAATTCAGATCATAGATGAATTATCAGAGGCCTTCGTGCAGCTCAGATGAGCTATTCCACATTTATCTATTCATTTGCTCAATCTCTCAGTGTACTGTTAGTGAATGCCTAATGTAGGCAGGTTATTATTAGAGCAGTAATAACAGTAATTGTTATGGGCTGAATTATGTTCCCCCCAAATTCGTATGTTGAAGCCTTAACCCTTACTGTTTCAGAATGTGACTGTGTTTGGAGATGTAGCCTTTAAAGAGATAATTAAATTAAAATGAGGCTGTTAGCATGGGCCCTAATCCAATCTGACTGGTGTCCTTTTAAGAAGAGAAAATTTGGACACTCATAGAGAGACACCAGGGGTACACAGGCACAGAGGAAAGACCACGTGAGGACACAGTGAGAAGGTGGCCATTGGCAAGCCAAGGAAGGAGTCCTCAGGAAAAACTGTACTTGTGGGTATCTAGATCCTGGACTTCTAGCTACCAAAACCATGATAAAATAAATTTCTGTTGTTTAAGCCACCTAGTCTATGGTATTTTATTATAGCAACCCAAGCAAACGAATACAGTACTATTTTGTATTTATATTGTGTATATTGTATTTATACTCCTAACAATTTTATGTTGTTTTCACATACATAATATAGCATACTGGCCAAACACATTGGCTCTGAAGCCAAACCTCCTGGGTTTTAATCTACCACCTATGTGACCTTAGGCAAGTTACCTAATTCCTCTACTGAGCTTTCTTCATCTATAAAATGATTACAATATCTACTCCACAGGATTGATATCTAGATTAAATGAGTTAATGTTTGTAAATCACTTTAACAGTCCTTGGCACACAGTAAGCTCTAAAAAGGTATTCCTTAGATTAATAAAATAAAATGCATGCCATAGTTCATTTTATTCCTCTTAAATCTTGGACCCGAAGGGAAAGAAGGAAAGGGAAAACATTTGCTGTGCCTTTATTAGGCAGTAGACAATGTGGTGACAATTTCACTCACGTTTGCATATGTGAGATTAAATTATTGGCTATGTTTGCAAACTGCTAAGACATTGGGACGTTGGGACATTTGCATACTGCTAAGGCATTGGCTTGGGACATTCTCCTATTTGGAATCTAAATCTATTTTCCTTTCCTCTCCCTTCCTTTATTCAGCATTGCACCTCTATACCTGGAACAGTGGTGGTATCCAAATAAAATGAAAAAGATAGTCATCAAATTGGGTATTGTATTAGTCGAAGATCAACTAGAGAAACAGAGTAGGTGTGTACACACAAACACACACACACACACACACAACCTATCACTCTTTGTATATAGATATATAGTGAATCATTCTATCATCTATCTGTCATCTATTTATCTATCAATCATCTATATCTATCTATCTATCTATCTATATATCATCTAATTAATATTATGCAGTTAATTTGGGGGAAATTTGAAGTCCATAGGACAGTCAGGAAGGGAAGATTGTGAATAGACTGGAACTCTATGGACACAAGCTGGAGTTTGTTCTCCACAGGTAGGAGTGTCTGTCTATTTCTCTCTCAGAGAGGAAAGCAGTCTCTTAAAGGGCTTCCAAGTTATTAAGTGAGGCCCACCAAGATAATCTAATTTAAAGACAACTGATTAGAGTCTTTAATTACATCAGTATAACATTTTCACAGCAGATCTAGAGTCTGATTAAATAATTGGGAGAAGATGTATGTATGTATGTTACAAAAGTGGCTAGTACCTTCCATTCTTTGACTCCCCTGAAAAAATCTCTCTTATAGCATACCCTATCTGGAAACATACTAGACAGGGATTCTGGGAACATAGTTTAGCTTGGTCAGTCGACACACCACAAAGTCTTTGCTGTTATTTCTTTTTAAAGACTATAATTTCACTGTGTGTAGAACAGTGGCATATTTTAAAATGAATTTCTTTTTATTTAACTTTCACAAAATCCTTGAAATATTATTACCATTTTATGAATAAGAAAACAAAGCCTCTGATGGTTTAAATAACTAGCCCAAGTCACACATCAAGCTAGTGTGGAAACTAAAATTAGAAGTCAGAGCTGACTCTGAACACTATTGTATTCAAGAACAATAGAAAATAACCTCAAACTACCTTAAGTTCTGAGGTAGCTTTAGAGTGGAAGAGAAATCAATGCTGGTTGTGCCACATCAGCTGAATTACATTTTTGCAGGTAGGAAACATGAATCTACAATTGTTAGCCCCCTCATGAAGACCTGATTGTAGGCTCTTAAGATTTTCTTTTGAGGATAGCTATGCACTTACAGGAAATTAGGGATTACTATTTGCAGGAGTGTGTGTGTTTGTGTGTGTGTGTGCGCACTGCTCTAAGAAAGAAGTTGCTTAGTTTTATATTTTGGATAACTTCTCTACGAGTCAGATATTACCTTTTCATAGTTCTGTGACAGATCACGTGATACTTGATGTGATGTTAGATGAACATATGGGGGTGGGGAGAAGAGTGAGAGGGAAACAAACCATGAGAGACTCTAAAGGATATAGAACAAACTGAGGATTGATGGAGGGAAGGGGGTGGTTGGGAGATGGGCTAGATGGGTGATCAATATTAAGGAGGGCACTTGTTATGATGAGCACTGGGTGTTGTATGTAAGTGCTTCAGCACTGAATTCTACTCCTTAAACCAATATTACACTGTATGTTAACTAATTAGGATTTAAATAAAAATTGGAGAGAAAAAGAAATAAAATTAAATTTTACATATTTAAATATTTAATGATTGGCACTTGAAAATTGGAAGTAGACTCACTGCCATTATAATAATTTGCATTATTTGGTATTTTACTATGTGCCAAGAACTGTATGTAGAACCTTTGTATACTGTCACTCATTTAAGCCTCAAGACAAGTCTATGAAGTTTATTGTATCCCTATTTGATGAAGAAATGAAGGCTTCGGAAGAATAAACAGCTGCTCCAGGTTTATTGCCTTCTGTGTAGAGTTCAAATGTGAACCAGGTCTGGCTAACTGTGAAACCCAGATGCCTCGTAACTAAGTAAACAAAATCCCCATACAATGTTTGAGTGATGCCCAATTTATTAAAGTTAAAAAGTTGTCTTGCTATTTCTAAAAACGTGATGCCAAGATTTGAAAAGACAATTTTATAAAATTGTTGTATTGATTTCAAGTCAATCAACTCAAGTAAAGTATTGCAAATGAATGGTCCTTAATCTTTTGAAATATTCTTTCAAAATCCTGAATAACTTACCTTTGTGAATTTTGCCTTTACTGTTCCTTGGTGAGAATAATTGTGAAGTCACAGAACCAGCCATATTGGAACTCTGCCACAGATTCTGGTCCCATTTTTTCTTTTTCTTTTTCTTCTTTTTTCTTCCTTTCCTCTTCTTTCTTCTTTTCTTTCTATTTTTTACAAGTTATTTATTTATTTATTTTGAGAGAGAGAAAGAGAGAAAGAGAGAGGGAGGGAGTGAGGGAGGGAGGGACCAGGAGAGGGGCAGCAACAGAGGGAGAAGGAGGACCCCAAGCTCAAACTCATGAACTGTGAGATCATGACCTGAGCCAAAATCAAGAGTCAGATGCTTAACTGAGTAAACCACCCAGGTGTCCCTCTTTCTTTCCTTTTTTTTTTTTTTTTGTTAAATTTCAAATGATTATGTTTAATAGAAACAAGGTATAGTGCTTAACATACATTGTTCAATTTCATTAAATTCTCACAGTTTTGATTTATTTCTCCCAATATTTCAATCAGGCAAATATGGGTTACATTTTATGTATGAGTAGATACACACACACATACACACACACACACACACAGGAATATTATTTAGTTATAAAAATGAAAACTTGCCATTTGCAACGACATGGATGGAGGTAGTGAGTATAATGTTAAGTGAAGTAAGTCAGTCAAAGACAAACACCATATGAATTCACTCATATGTGGAATTTAAGAAACAAGAAAAAAATGAACAAAGGAAAAAAGAGGGAGAAACAAAGAAATATACTCTTGAGAACAAACTGATGGTCACTAGAGGGGAGAAGGGTGAGGAGGTAGGTGAAACAATGAGGATTAATTAAGGAGTACACTGGTTGTGATGAGCTCTGGTCCCAGTTTCTATTTATCTCTCATGATCAAGTCTAATTCTATAAGAATCTCTTCAAATACCCATTTGTTGACACACAATGGAAATTCAGAAAAACAATATGGGGGAATATTCCATAGTCATAACATCATTTGATTGCAATTCCAAATGCCAGTTAACTCTGATAGCAGTAATCTGACTCTTTTTACCATCAGGGCAGAATATGTAGGCTAGTGTCTACAAACAGAACACATTTGTTATGGTCTTGTTTTTGTTCTATAGTTAAAAAATAACCATTTGTCAAATTTGATATAATTCTCTACTTTCATAATAGCTGTATAATAATATATGAAAATGTTGAGGGAGGCTGGTCTTCTTTGAGGAAATTAAGGCTGTACGAATTGCATGTGCTTATGGAATCCCAGCATATCACATCTCAGTGATAAGCTATAATGACTATAATAAGCCATGGAAAATTCAGTCCAAATTTCAAAATGGGGTTCTAGTTAACAATAGAAGTCTAAAGGTTACTCTAATTAATGAATGTGCTTGTAGTATTTTAAGTGTATTCATCTAAATTCAGTTATATATTAGGAAGCATTTAAATCATTTTGAACATGCACTCAGAAACCACATCCGTTGTGCTTAATAGCTGAAGACTGTATTTTTACAGGGCGAGTACAATTTATATCAGAACTGCCTGTTGTGGAGTTCACCATGAGTCCTTAGGATATTAATAGTTTGAACACATAGTTCTACAACCCTAATTCCCTTGGAGAAAAAGCATAATTTGGTTTTAGCGAGAATAAGGTAACTTTATGAAAGAAAAAGCAAGCAAGCAAGCAAGCTTAAGGAAATCGGTCAGTAAGAGATAATACTGACACGGGGCAATTCAGACCAGCTTCTAGGCTTATATTTTCATGGAAATGTGTTTTTTTTCTTTATCAGTGTATGTTTCCATCCACACAAAGTAAATGTAAATCAAAGGTCTCTCTCACAGCGTGCTTTTTTCCCCTTTTTTGAGAAAAGGCATGTATTTATTTTATTTTTATTTTTTTTTACTCTAATCTATTTTATTTTATTATTTTAATTTTTATTTTAATTTTTATTTTTTTCCATGTTAAAAGTGCTATTTCTTTTCTTTTTAATATATGAAATTTATTGTCAAATTGGTTTCCATACAACACCCAGTGCTCATCCCAAAAAAAAGGGCATGTATTTAAATATTACCTTCTAAAGTGAGACAGAATGAAAAGAAACAACACTCTCTATAAGTAACCTTATTAACAAAATGGATGCATGTGTTGGTGCATTTGTAAAGGAACACATGCACATACACACAACTCATGAGACCATCCCTGTGTTTAGGCTCAGATGTTACTCTTCTACGAAGGGAACACAGGTAAAGTGTTTATTAGCTCTTCAGAAAGCCTTTACCCGTGTAAACAAATTGTCAGGAAAAGCCCAGAGCAAGCATCCTGAATGAAATGGTTTTACTGTTAGCAGTGAGGCATTAAACAATGTCTGTGCTACTTCTGGGAGACAGAGAGGGAGAGGGGGGAGGGCGGGAGGAGGAGAGAAAAAGAAGGAACCCACACCTTCATTTAAATTGCAGTCTACCTCTTAAAATAGAATTTGACCTAATCCTCACGTAAGTATCATGAGATTATCTGGGAATCTGGCTTTAATTAATGGGCTCAGATATAGCTGATTTGAGTGAAAGCAAACCCTTTTGTGAGCTGTTTATTACTAAGCTGTACTGCTCGGAAATGAGAGTGGTCGGCAAGGAAGGACCCAGCCAGGGATGTCCCTGCTGCCATCGCCCACCTTTCATTCTGATTATTCAAATGAAATTGTGCAGGAAGGTGACCAGGGAACGGGTATCAAGATGACCCTCCTGCCTATAATACATGATCCATTTATTATGCATACTATTCTCCACGAAACCATCACACCATTTGCAAGGAGGAAAATGAAATACAGCAGATGAGAAAATGTGTCTCTTTTTGGGGTATCATTCTGGAATCTAGTTTCATGACAGTTCATTTACTTTTTAATCTTTTGTTTGCTTGTTCAATATCCACAGAAGGAAGAAGGGACGTAAAGCGAGCCTAGAACTGACTCAGTGAAAACCCATTTGCCCTTCCTCCTCCACTTGCAAAATAAGCCACATCTCATTTTCAGACATGCTAAAATGCACTGAGGGTCTACTGTTGGTAAGGGAGCATGCCACCTGAGCGACATGGACAAAGATGATTGACACATAAGTAGGGCTCTGGAAAGAGCATTGGGTATGAAATCAAGCCCAGGATTTGAGTTCCAGGTTCTGTGATTAGCTTCATGACTGAGAGTGACTTATTTGATTTCCACGAGCCTCAATTTTCTCCTCTATGAAACAGATAGTTGACATTTTAATCATCTTTGACATTGTTACAATTTCTTATAGAATATTAAGCATCCTGGGGTGCCTGGGTGGCTCAGTCAGTTAAGCATCTGACTTCGGCTCAGGTCATGATCTTCAGTTCATTAGTTTGAGCCCTCTATCGGGTGAGCTTGAGCCCTGCTTTGAGTGAGCCCTGCTTTCTCTCTCTCTCTCTTTCTCCCCCTCCCTCCCCCTCCCCCCCTCCCCCTCTCATGGGATTCTATCTCTCTCTCTCTCTGCCCCTTACTCACTTGCACCCCCCCTCAAAAAATATTATTAAGTATCCTGAAAGCAAATATATGTAAAGAGATTTTATATACTTAAAAGGGCAAGAAAGGTTACTCATTATCATTATTATTTTAAAGCCACATTTGTTCATCTCCTGTGTTATGGACAAATTGTTCCTCTGTTATCCAGCCCTTTCTGGACTTCTCAACTCTGTAGACAAATGGTAGTCAGCTAAAAATGAAAACCCTAGAAGTTATTCTTTCTGGAATTCTCTCCAATCTGATAGATAATTCTCCCTCTAACTTAGGATGATGTTACAGTGCTTATGATGATTAACCAGTTGGTAATGCTTTTGGCCTAAATTAAAAAAAAATGCAGTGATGAAAAGAACCCTCCTATTGGTAGCCAAATCTCAACTTGTAAATCTAGTCTAATTTAATGTATGGTATTGGAATAATGACTTCCTCAGATAACAGCCCCATAGTGACTATGGGGAGAGAAGGTTATTGAGTAACCCGCTACGTAATACAGGCCATATGAATTTTATGTTGGCTGTATTAAGTACTTATTTTTTTCACAGTAGTTAATAAGCTAGTAAAAACCATAAGCAATCTTTTGAAACACTGAACACTCTGCCTGAAGTTTAGATTTCCTGGTATGAGAGACCCTTGTAGACCAATAGCTGGACTGATAAGCATCTATTCTGGCAGAATTACTTTGGTCATTTAACAAAAATAGGTCATTGAATGATTCAGTATAATGCTTAAGAAAATAGACTTTGGAAGCAGACAGATAGGGGGTTAAGGCCAATTGAGGCACTTCATAGCTGTGACATTGCTTTTTGCCTTAATTTGCTACAATAGTACTTTTAAGTTCTTGAGAGGATAGGATGTAATGATGCATGAAAAAAAGCATTGACAAAATTAATCATTAATTCTAAAATTGTATGTTGGTTACCTATTGCCATATAACAAATTATCTCAAAATTTAATGGCTTAAAATAATAAACATTGAGATCAGGAATTCAGAAATAGCTTACCTGGGTGGTTTGGCTTGGGTCTGTAATGAGGTTGAAGTTATGACGTTGGCCAGAGTTGCAGGTGTCTGAAGACTTGACTGGGGCTAGAAAATCCAGTCCCAAGATGGCTCATTCACATGACTGTTGGCATGAGGCCTCAGTTCTTTGCTACATAGACCTCCCCATAGGGTGGCTTGAGTGTCCTCACAACATGGCAACTGGTTTCTTCCAGAGCAAGTGATTCAAAAGAGAGCAAGATGTTAGCCACAATGTCTTCTATGCCCTGGCTTTGGAAGTCACATTCTACCTCATTTCCATGATATCCTATTATGTACAAAGTCAGCCCCACTCAGTGTGAAGGAAAAGGGCTACATAAGAGTAAGAATGCTATGAGTCAGGGATCATTGGGAGTCATCCCAGGTTACCACACTTGGGAAAAGTGAGAACCTATCTTGTATAGTGTATTCAGACTATTCCCAAAACAGGATGTCCCTTAGCTCAAAAGGCTGAAAAGGAGTCTGACAGCTACTGTGTATGACAATGATAAAGAGAGACTCAAAGAAAAATGCAGGAGGGAAAAGCACACTTCTCATACGTATTGATGGAGTTGAACTTTCATTAATTCTTTGATTCTGAATTTAGTATTTAATACTAGTTTCTAGTTTCTAGTTCTCTTTGGGTAGCTGATGTCATGAGCTAAATAATCAGGTATTCCTGGCCTGAAAAGCCACATATCTTTTTATTAATTTTTTTTTAACTTTTATTCATTTTTGAGAGACAGAGAGAGACAGAGTGTGAGCAGGGGAGGGGCAGAGAGAGAGGGAGGCACAGGATCTGAAGCAGGCTCTAGGCTCTGAGCTGTCAGCACAGAGCCCAACACAGGGCTCCAACCCATGAACCATGAGATAGTGACCTGAGCTGAAGTTGGATGCTTAACTGACTGAGCCATCCAGGCACCCCTGAAAAGCAACATTTCTTGAAAGATCCAAAAGGAAAGGCTGATAATTTTGGGGAGCACCTGGGTGTCTCAGTCTGTTGCACGTCCAACTTCATGAAGGATCATGATCGCGGTTTGTGTGTTCTTCACAAACACACAAGATCATGATCTTCAGGTCATGATCGCGGTTTGTGTGTTCAAGCCCCGCACCAGGCTCTGTGCTGACAGCTCAGAGCCTGGAGTCTGCTTCCGATTCTGTGTCTCCCTCTCTCTCTCCGCCCCTCCCCTGTTCACACTCTCTGTGTGTCTCTCTCTCAAAAATAAACATTAAAAAAATTCAAAAGGAAAGGCTGATAATTTTTTAAATATTTTATAATGTTTATTTTTGAGACAGAGTGTGAGAAGGGGAAGGGCAGAGAGAGAGAGAGAGAGAGATAGTATCGGAAGCAGGCTCCAGTCTCTAAGCATTCAGCACAGAGCCTGATATGGGGCTCAAACTCGTGACCTGTGAGAACATGACCTGAGCTGAAGTTGGAAGCTTAACCGACTGAGCCAGCCAGGTGCCCCAAGGTTGATAATTTCTTTAAAGCTCCCTTCAACAGGGATAAAAAGAGAATTACTTCATTTAAAATATATTTTTATTATTTTTAAAAATATTTTTGGAGATAGAGCACAAGTTGGGGAGAAAGGCAGAGGGGGAGAGAGAGAGAGAGAGAGAGAGAGAGAGAGAGAGAGAGAGAGA
>NW_026059872.1:0-30447 GCF_023721935.1 Panthera uncia | reverse complement strand
CCCAGAGGGTGGGCAAGACTGTTCTTTATCAGAAGGAAAGAAAATGTGGAGTTGCTATGTCTATTTCTCTAACAGAAATAAGAAAAAAAAAATCAACTCACTGAACACTTAAGCTCATATTTGACACTGACTTCTTAATTTCATTTCTCGTATCAAAGGGCAGGAATCCTAATTAAGGCTGACCACAAACTATTAATCATTTTTAATTGGGCTGGATAATACTCTCTGCTGGTTTAATAGATGAGCCTTTTGTTTGTTGTACCTTACAGCAGTTAAAGGCTTTAGACAACTTGTTATTTTAACTTCTTAACAACGTGTTGCTCTTTCAACATTTACTTTAATATTTAGCAGCACGTTTTGGGTGTCCATATAGTATTATTCCAGTGCACCCCTTGATTCCTTGTCCCCTTATTTTCCTGAGGTAGTTGTAATGTAGGTTTTCATTTCAACCTGTAGGTGACTTTGAAGACATATTGCCATATGGTGCTAAAAACATTATAATACATCACCGCTTGTTTGCCAGATGTTGTTCTACTCTGCTAGGCAGTGATTCAAATGCTCTGTGATGATTTTGCAAAATGAATCTTCCTAAATTGGAGAGTTTTAGTTGTCACATCCCATCTCATTATTATTGGCTGGGTATTTCAAACATACAAGAAAAACAGTTTGAAATGAATCCATTAGATATGCAAATAGCAGTATTTCCTTTTGCCCAGGTGCCTGTCAGCCTTGTGTGTGACAGCATTCCCATTGTACAAAATGGAAAATGGAGTCACGGGATGCTGGCTCCACGGGGTGACTTGGATGTAGATGGGCACTGCCAAGGGTTCATTCAAGGCACTGGGATTTCAAGCTGCTTTATATATTGTGCAAGCAGAGACAGGCCTAGCCTTTCTCTGGGTTGAATGCCGAGCTGTTTACATGGCATGACTTGAGAAGGGCCAGGAAGGCCCCAAATTGACTCTATGTGCATTTTCACCATTAGTAATTTAGTATTTGAAGTAAGGAGGTTTTTCTCCAGAATTTCTCTTTTAAATAGTCATATATTCCAGGAGTGGGGCAGAGTTTGTAGTGTACGAGGTTAAACTCAGTTACCTACCTTTGGTCACCTTTATCCTATATCCATCTTCAACCTGGTGTCCCTAGTACCTGCTGGGCACTCAATGACTATTCATTGAATGAATACATGAATGAATGAATACATGAACAAAAGAACATGGCTGGCCTCCATAGAAAGAATACTAGTGAAGAATGTATGCCTTGGCAGGTGTATGGATTGGAAATATTCTGGGGATGGTAGGATAGTAAAATGGCACATCAGTTTACTACCTAACATGCCTTGGAGTCCCAGGACATGTTGTGGCAGAAAGACTTTCTTTGCTAGACCTCGCTTCTGCAGAGTTACTGAGTGCAGAGCTTCATGGCTGGTCATTTACTCCCAGTGCTGGTGCATAGTACAGCTGATTCCTTGTTGGGATGGGTCTTTCTACCCTTAGTGATTGAGAAGGCTTTCTCCTCAGTGTTCGGTATTGGTTGTGATATAGCACCAGTTTTTCACCTCGCCCGGGTCACATTCCAATCTGTCCAGTTCCACTGTCACTGATAGAACTGCCAGTCTGGCAGACAGCATATCCATCACTGGCTTTTTGTCAGATGCTGCTCTCATGTGTTTTGGCAGCTGGACCACAGGACTTTTCCTGGCAAAATACCAGATTCTTATAAAAACGCCTTGAACAGGGACAACCCTTGGACCTAGAATACATTTGAAATCATTACAGCGGGATTCGGATTCACAGTCAGACGTTGGTATTCACATCACAATGGAGAAATTCAGACACTGATGGATTTCTGATAGTGCAGAATGAGCACTTAATTCAAATAGGACAAAAAGACAAAGCCAAGAGAAAGACTGTTCCTCTGGTGGTGATGGCTTCAGTGAATAGCAAGAGGATTGTAGGGCAAAATGCAGATTTTCACTGTGCAGATTCAAACCATGGTGAGAAAATACTAAGCTGTTATATTGTAGGGGCTGGAAACTGTAAGGTTTGAAATTGCTGCTGGGTTAAACAAGTAGTTCAACTTCTTTCACTTCACTTTGGAAAGAAATAGGCAAAATTTCCTAACGACGAGTATTTAATATATACTTGCTAAGGTAATAGCTGCTTGGGCTTTGACTGTGTGCAAAGCAGAACGCTAAAGGCATTTTGTTTCTCGTTTCTCTCGATTCTCATTACACTCCTGTGAAGTTGGTATTATTATGCCCATTTTCCGGATAATGAACCAGGCTTAGAGATGTCAAGTGATTTGGCTTGGGTCACACAGCTAGTAGGCAGTAGATAGCAGAGGCTTAAGAGTAAATTTAGGTTTTAAAACTGGCTCTATCATGTGTCCCAACCACTGTGTTGAACCACTTTGGTAGGCCAGAGGAGGGTAGGAGATACTGGGGTACCCACGTAGATCCCCTTTAACTGGCCCATGCACCCTCCCTAGGCCTAGCTGCTGTGTTACCTGTTCATGGCTTGTAGCCACCCCATCCCCTTCTCCTGTGCCATGCCTAGGGTTACTCATCCCTCCCCAGTGGTGCGGCTCATAACAGACTGACACTTCAAGGCGGGCAACCCTGTGCTGTGGTTTCTACTCCAGAAAGCCTTAGCCTATTGCCAAGAATGTGCTGCACTGGGACTACTTTCCACTTCCTGTTCCATTCTCTTCCCTCTCTCTCACAGGTTCATCCTTAAGAGCATTCTGTCAATAAATCACGTCCACCTAAATGCCCATCTCAGGTTCTGTTTCTGGGCAACCTGAGCAATGGAGTTTCTTCTTCTAAGAAGCATACAATCTTAATATAAGGAAGAACTTTCAAAATAGCCAGAGCCACTCAAAGATGGAATAAATTGTTTGAGTCACTACTAGAGTTTTGTCTTTCAGGAAGTATACAATACAGGCTGGGTACGACGATCATTTGGGCAGAGTGTTGTATAGGAATTTCAAGCATAAACTAGGAGGAGGTGCTAGGTAAACTTTAACTTCAAGATTTAATGAGGCCATGATTGAGACTTGTTAATAATATTTTTTTCCATTTTTTTTTTTTAAAGTGGCATTGCCTCATGGTTAGGAATATGGATGCTATAGCCTGACTTCTTGGGATCAAGGCATACCTCTGATATCTTTATGTAGTATAACCTGGGGCAAGTGTCTTGACAACTCTTTACCTTGGTTTCCTTATCTGAAAAATGAAGAAATAATAGTATGTAACTCGAGGTTTGTCATGAGGATTAGATTACTTGGTAACATGTGAAATGCTTCGAACAATACCTGGCATATAACAGGTGCTCAATAAATGTTAACTAATCTTTTGTATCTCTCTAGATGTATGACACAAACTCACTGAAGCTTGTTATATTGAACAACAAATATGGTTTTTGCATTGTGGCTGTTTATCTTTCCTACCATGTTGTAAACTCCTTTTAAGAAATTGAGATAAAATTCACATATCATTAAATTAATTCTTTGAAAGTATACACTTCTGTGGCTTTTAATATATTCACAAAGTTATGCAAACCTCACTACTATATAATTCCATAACATTTTTACTACCTTCCCTCCTCCAAAAGAAACCTAATCCTCTTGTACTTTCCCTCCTTCCAGCCCCTGGCAACTGCTAATCTAGAATCTGTGTCTGTGGATTTGACTATTCTGGATGTTTCATGTAAACAGAATGATATAAAATGTGGCCCTTTTTGACAGACTTTTTCCACCTGCATAATATTTTCAAGCCTCCTCCATATTATAACATGTATAAGTACCTCATTCCTTTTAATGGCTATATAATATTCCACATTTTATTTATCTATTCATCAGTTGGTGAACCTTTTCTCCCCCCACTTTTTTGGCTATCACAAATAATGCTCATAAGAATATTTGAGTGCATGTTTTGTGTAAATATGTGTTTTCATTTCTATTGGGTATATATCTAGGAATGGCGTTTCTGGGTCATGTGATAATTCTATGTTTAACTTTTGGAGAAACTTCCAGACTGTTTTCTAACATGGCTAGATCACTGTACATTCCCACCATCAATCTATGAGGGTTTCAATTTCTCCACATTCTTGCCAATAATTTTTTTAATTTTTTTTTTTTTGAGAGAGACAAAGTACAAGAAGGGGAGGGGCATAGAAAGAGAGACAGAATTCGAAGCAGGCTCTAGGCTCTGAGATGTCAGCACAGAGCCTGATGTGGGTCCAAAACTATGAACCGTGAGATCATGACCCGAGCTGAAGCCAGATGCTTAATCAATTGAGCCACCTAGGCACCCTTTGCCAATAATTTTTATTGTCCATCTTTTTGATAATAATTGTCTTAGGGGGCAAGAAGTGGTATGAATTTCATTCAGATTTTGACTTCCATTTCTGTGATTAATAGTGCTGAGAATATCTTTCTATGCTGTTGTCTATTTATAGATCTTCTATGGAGAAATGTCTATTCAAATCCATTTCTCATTTTTAATTGGATTATTTTTCATTTTATTGTTAAGTTGTAATAGTTCACTATATATTTGAATATTAGGCTTTATCGGATATATGATTTCCAAATATTTCCTTCCATTCTTTTGGTTGTCTATTATTTTATGATAGAGTTCTTTGAAAAACAAGTTTTTTACTTTGATGAAATCTACCTTATCTATTTATCTTGTACTTGTATATCATATGTTATGCTTGTACTTTAGGCACTATAGCTAAGAAAGAAGTCATTAGGATTTATACCTATGTATTCTGTTAACTTTGTCTCTTTTGATTTAGTATCCCCCCACACAAAGCATGATGTGTAGTAGATTCTCGAAACATGTTGGTTGAATTAGCGATGGGATGTATTGGAATGTGTGGTTAGACTATGTGGGCATAGGTTGCAGTGTTTTAGTATTTCTGCATTTCCACCTGGCATCTGGCATTGTATTTGTAGTGTAGGCAGTGCTTTGAGTTTCTTTGGTGGTTGGTCATTGGAATCAAGAAGTCTTATGATATTCTCACTTGATATCGAGGCAAGGAAGATACTATTAGCTCCATTTCATAGATGATAAAACTGAGAACCAGAGATTAAGAGTTACTCATGGCCATTCAACTAGTGAAAGAGCTCTATCTCCTCTTTAGGGCTTCCTTATTCAGCTCAAATGTGTTGGTTCCTTTTTCTAGGCTTAGCAGTCACCAAGGTTTCTTAGCTATTTTTCTTTCAGTCACACATTTATGACTCTGAGACTTCTGAATGAACACATAACCCTATGCACACTGAGTACACTGAAACTGACAAGTATTAAAACAAATAATCCCCGAAGCATTTTTGTCCTTATTCTCATGTTCTCTTCTCTTTGTCTTTGGTAATATTTGCTCCCTTCCTTTTGTCTTCATGGACAGACTTGGCTTAAAATCTGAAAAGCTTGTTCTCTGAGCACCATCACTATTCTCTTGCCTGTGCCATGTAATTCACCAATCAGTTTCTATGTGTGATGCCCTAGATTGTTATTCAATTATTTTGAACTTGAAGTTCTTTTCTACTTAATTTAATTGTAAGGTTCTTAAGCACAGGGATTATAGCTTTTGTGTTTCTTACATCTCTCCACAGTAGAAGGCAAAATTTTTCCATTACTCTGAGATTTCTCCTTTATTTGCTTTATCATTCCATCTTGTTTGTGCATTTCCTGTATTTTGTTCAGTTTATCCATCACTTTCTCCAGGAAGCCTTTGCCCCATGCTACCTTCTTCTAATTGCACATGACTGCTGGTTTAAATAGCTCATGTGTCATTTATTTCACACTGCCTTGTGTCCTAGTTATTTACAGTCATGCCTTATTTCTCTTACTACTCCTACTAAATTCTAAGGTTCTTGAGAGGAGCCATTATTTATTATCCAATTTTATGCCCTTCCATTCCCAAGAACAAGACTGGTGAGTTGCTCATACAAGGGCTTAAAACAAATATGTGCTTCCTGAGGGTCCTTAAAATGATGGAAAATGGATAAGGTTTGGAATCATATGACTGAAATTGAATTTCCGTCTCTGCCATTTGGTGATCCCAGCACGTTACTTCTTAATGGACTTCAGATTCCTCATCTGTAACAAAGTCTAACTCAAATCAGAGTTGAGAGGTTTGAGTTAACGAAATACATAGGGAAGCATAATGCAAAGTTTACCACTGGTAATGACAGTTATTCTTGTCACCATTCTGAAATAACAGACGACACTTGAGTGTGTCACCAATAAGTATATATTGCTTTGAAGCATCTGTTCCTTACCTGCAAAGTCAGTACTAAAAGCTGAAAATCAGATGAAAAGAAAGAAAATTTCAGGAGGTTCCCAGGCATAGGTTCAGTGCTCAAACATGTACATTTTGATGCTAGACAGTTTGCTTTTTCTTTAGACCATTTCCAGGCTTACCCAGGTCTGTGCCTTTTTATATAATTCAATTTGCAAGTCTGCCACTTAATAATTCTATTGTTGACCAATATAGTACAGCAACTGAGAAGGACAATGTGTCTATATGCATTATAGTTTTTAGCTGTTAGTGCTGTTAGTGCTCAGTGAATGTTAATATTACTTAGAGCAGCTTCTATTGTAAACAGAAAAATTTTGACCAAAGTCAGCCCTTCTCTCTTCTTGTTAACATACAGACACCATTATTAAAGAATTGCTACAAAAATGAGTTCACTGCCTTAAATGTTCTCTGTGAAGAGAGAGCACACTTTAAAATGTTGGATGGTGTACTTAGCACAGAGCTCCATTGACAATGTTAAGGAGCCAGTTTCTACTTAGTTCATCATCCATATTAAAAATGAAACTAATAGGTGCCCAGAAGTCTCCTAGGAGCTGTAAGGGCAAGCCTAGTAATTGATTTGCCATTGTAAGAATAGAGAACCAAATTGCATTTCATTATTATTATTTTTTTTAATCCAGTAAATGAGAGAGCAGAATAGATCCAGGGTGAACCTATCGGCCATTGTGTGGTAAATGAATTTTTTTCTAGGGCTGTGCCTCCAGGATGTTCTTTTTGTGGTCTTGATGGGTGATCACTGTAGATCCCTTTGACTTTCTTCATATATTTCCATATGTAGGATCTTTCGCTGAAGAATAGGAGAGGGGGAGACATGTAATTATCAGAAGTATATCAAAGGTACTTCACTTAAGCAGGAAATTAAGTGAATGCAGTTAGTGCCAGTATGAAAATGTCCCAAACAGATAATCTGTGGCAGATGAATTTGACAGAACACAACGAGATGTTTATATATCTCAGGTGTACGTTAGGAATTAAGAATCCTACTTTTTAGTGATTATTTTGAAGATGCCAGCTCCAATCTGGGATATTCTGAGAGCTCCCAGAGGTAAATGAAATTTCCTATAGTAGGGGATATACCATTCTTTCTTTCAGGCCTTCATTCACAAACATTTCTAAAATACCTGCTTAGGTACCAGCTACCTGGGCTGCAGACATGATACTCTCCTGTTATAAAAGAATTCACAGCCTATGGTTAACAAGCAAAATAAAAGGTCTGTATCCTCAAAAGAGTTATACTCGAGGGCAGAATAAAAGTGGAACAATATGAAAGAGAACAACTAAATGATATACTTTGAGGAGTGCCTAAAAGTTCAGACAAAAAGTTTCTTAACCTTTTTGGTACAAAGATCTCTTTGAATCTCTAGTAAAATACTAGGGGTGCCTGGATGGCTCAGCCAGTTAAGCATCTAATTCTTGGTTTTGGCTCAGGTCATGATCTCATGGTTTGTGAGATTGAGCCTGCATCAGGCTCTGTGCTGATGGTACGGAGCCTGCTTGAAGATTCTTTCTCTCCCTCTCCCCATCCCCCAGTCATGTGTGTGCTCGCTCGCTCTCTCTCTCTCTCTCTCTCTCTGTCTCTCAAAATAAATAAACTCTTAAAAATTGTAAGGTTAATTACATCCACTAGAAAATAGCACATGAGCATTTATACATAAAAATTTGAATATAGTTTCAGAAAAACTTCTAAAGTTATTGGTGACACCAAAGTTAGGAGCTCATACAATAATACATGTCTAAATAAAACATGTGTCAATATTGAATACTTTGTCCAAGGCAGGCCATATGGATAAATTAGGACTTGAATGAAGGGAGGGAGAAAAGGCACAAAATTACATAATATGTATTCTTGGTGAAATTCTAGAGGAATATTACATTATTAACAAAAAGAAGATGATTTGATGGGATAGAAGGTTTGGAGACAGGGATTCTGACTGGGTCAACCTGTTTAAACAAAAGCATAGAGTTGGGTGATAAGCTTGGTGTGGGGGTACTAATTTCCTGTCCTGAAATGGAGGTTCATGCTGGTGAGTATTGAGAGGCAAGTTTAATGGGTAGTGAGATATAGATTTGAGAGCCACTGGTGTCCTTTGAACAGGGACTCATTACAGAATTAAAACACGCACACACACACACACACACACACACACACACACACACACAAAGTTGTAAGAGAGATTTGAGCTGATTGGATCCAACCTTCTGGCATGCCAATACCTCTATGCATAGATGAACACATTAGTGGGGAATCACAGTGTAATACCCAAATTATTCCACTGTTGAATGGCTTTAACCACTAAAAAAATTACTTCATCATATCAAGACTAATTTTCTTTCTTTTTAATTTCACCTTCCCATCCCATGTGGATCATCATGAGTTTGTTCTTTGGAAACACAAAATAAAACTAATCCTTTTTTCACTTGACAGTCCTTCACGTGATTAAAAATAACTATTATAGCTTTAAATCTTCTCCTGAAAGTCTACATATCTTCAGACTTCAATCTGATAAAAATGATATTTTAAGAGGATTAGATTGGCAAACATGTAAGATAGATTAGAGAAGGAAGAAAAAAAAACTAAATCTGGGGAGACTAGTTAGAAGGCAATCGCAATAATGATGGTCAGAGAGGACTAGAGAGAATGAAGAATAAAGTGACATTTGGGATGAAAGAATTATAATACTGGGTGACAAATGGCTTTAGGGGATGAACAAGAGATGTGATTCAAAAGTTTCTCAGGGAATTGTGGCCTGAGACACCATAAGAATAATTATTATAGCCCACAGTTTTCAGGAGTTCGGTTTGGTGTCTTTCTACTTAATAGGAGGCATTGTGGTATAATAGTTAAGAGACCTAGCAGCAGAATGAGTGGGTAGGTTCAATTTCTGGATTCATACATAGGTTAGGGGACAGTGGGAAAATTACTCGACATATTTGTATCTTGATTTCATCTTATATAAAATGTAAATATTCTAATATATATAACAATTTTAGCTCAACTGTCAAAGAAGAGATACTCCGTTGGTTCTAATTGGAGGTGGATGAAGTCCAAGTTAAGAACTTTAAAACAAACTATTCGGGAAGGGAACAATCAGGAACTATGGTCAGGTCATCATGTTAGCATGAGAACTGACACCACAGACTGAAATGAGGTTACAATACACAAAAGAACAGTCAGTTCCAGGGTCAGAAGCACTGGAGGTCAGACTATGGAAATATGGGTAATTTGCCATTTTTTCAAGACACATGGCATAAACGGGAAGTTTGAAAAGGAACTTCTACAGCCTGGGAAAGCAGGCCTTACATTTTAAACCCTTGTTTCCCTGTGCTCTATTTTTCTTCACCTGACCCTGGCTTATGGGTTAATCCTTATATATGCAGATTACCTATTCCTCCAAGGTGAGGAGGTTAAGAAGATCACCTGGCTGAGGATGTCAGACTCTAGGCAATGGGCAAGCATGCAAGTAAAGGTGTTTTATGAGCAGTTAGAACTCAGCTGGAGATGTAGCTGGTGGCAAGGTCAGTGTATAGGTGTTGGTGGATGCTTGGGAATGGTTGAGCTCATTATGTATTAATACATTCAGATGTGGACATCTCCCGGGGATCTCTCTGTTTTGGTGTCTGTCTATCCTGAATCTTTTCCCATCCTTAGAAATTATAAGATGATTGATTTATAACCAAAGTTGACAAAGCACGTGCAGGTTATGACAGAGCAATACAGATGGTTTTAATCAGGGGCAAGTCAATTACCTTTCTGAGCTTGTTTCTTCATTTGTAAAGTGAGAATTAATAAGAACCCTTGCTTTGTAGAGTTGTTTTAAGGATCACATGAGATGGCATTTATACAGTTCCCTTGCATAGCACCCGGCACTTGGAGGTCACCGAATACATGTTAGTTGAAGTGGATGATGACTATCCTCAGTTATTTATTGAAATCCATCCTGTGAAAATATATATGGAGAAACCAATGGCAGAGAAGCTATTTGCTGAGTCTAACTTACTTATTTTTTAACATGATTTTTATTTAGTTCATCTAATTCTCACCTAAAAGTTTCTGAAAACCAGGCAAATGTCACCAGAATTTATTTTATTTTATTTTTTTTTTAATGCCCTTGGCTCTAAATGCTTGGTCAGAAAAATCATTCCATATGTTTATTCACCTTGAGAAGCTGAGTTTGCTGTGTCCAATTTCCCTGTTTACTCTTCCCATGCTAATGTTGCTGAGCATGTACAAATACAATTCTTTATCATTCCAAGTAGGTCTGGGGCTTAATTATGGATTATGAGAAATGAGCTGAATGTTTGAGCACTTTGGAGCCTTGCAAGACTGATTTGTTCAGAATGGTTAAAGGCATTTCATTCCTTTGGAAAAAAAGAAATAAGCCTGGTGCAGCTCACTTGTGATTCATGAAAGATGAAGTGTGGCTGAAGTCAAGTGATGGGTCCCAGACCTTGCTCACTCAAATTGATTCATTAGGACCTGTGTCAACTTCCCCCAAGAGGCACACATGCAGTCAGATGCTCAGAGGATGGAGAGGACTTACATGACCTCCCAGGAGGAGAAGTCAGCATACAGCACTCTCCTCCCCAGTCAGCTGTGAGGAGCGATGAGGGTGTGTGAGTTGATTAGTGGCCATTTCTTTGCCTCGTCTTTCTGTGTGCCCCAGAGGCTGTACTTTTTAGAAGCATCTCTTCCCTACAGGAGGATTATGGCAATGTGGAAAAGTTGCACTTTGCAGATAATTAAAAGTAAACTGGCTTAGGTTAATATCTAGCCTCCTTCCTGATCGGGGGGAACTGAGGGAAACGAAGAAGATAGGGGAAATATGGACACATTTAAAGAAAACCAAGTTTATGAATTAATTATAGGAATTCCCATTAAAAAAAAAAAATAAGAGGTTACACATTCCAAAGGGACATATGGCAGTTCTAATTAGAGCAAGTGAAAGTTCACATTCACTCATTCATTTATTCAATCTTTCATGCATCAAATATTCTTTGACCTCTTTTCTGCACTAGGTACTGTGCTAGCCACAGAGGATTAAATGATGAACAAGACACAGACTTTACCAGGTTTCAAAAGGTTCACATTCTAGTATGAGAGGTAGACAAAGGATCACAACACAGGGTGAAGGATATTGTGACGGAGGGGAGCACAAGGGCATGGAATACTGGTGAGCAAAGGAGAGAAAGTTCAGTCACTTGGATGAATAGTCATGAGAAAGGCAGCTGAAGAAGGTACACGAAGGACTTCCAGGTGCAAAAACAGACTGTGTAAGGGCTCAAGGTGTAATGGGGAAACTGCACGAGAGGATGCTGGAGGAGCAGCTGCTAACTGCTTTGTTTTAAGTTTTCCTTGTTAAAGTCTTTGGCCAAAGACAGTTTTTATTTATGGTGCAAGTGGCCCTCAGCAACTTCCTCCACATTAGTTAAACCAAGCACAAGGAATATAAGTATCATGAGACTTTTGTTATCATCAACAGTGGATCTGGATAACCTAAAATCCCAAAGTTCTCTCTGTCTCACTAATACCTGGTTTACTAGATCAAGACCAATGCTTCATCTCCCTGTTTTATTTCCACACAGTCATCAGCAACCTCGCTCCTCCACCATGATGCCTGGGGGAGGATCCAGAAGCCTGCTGAAACCAGGGATGGTCAATAGTCCTTGCCAAACCAAAGGATAGCCTTGATTAGAAACTAAAGCTCATGCTTTGTACCTGCTTTTGGCTCTAGCTTCTGAGACATGTGGTCACATAGGCAATACAGCATAAATAGAAACACAATGCTCAGGACTGAGGTACAGAGGAAGGTTTCTTCCTGCTTCACTGCAATGTCTGGGACATGCTTTAGAGCAATTGTGTAAAATGTCAGGTCTGTGGACACTGGGGATTATTGGTTCAGGGAAATAGTGTATATGAGGATGAAATCCAAAATTGACATAAAAAGAACATTGCCCATTGGTAGATGGGCAGATGGATAACTCTGCCACAGGCACATAGAGATAATTCAGATACTAAACTGTACTGTTGATCATTCCAGGAATATCTGAGATCATGTTCTATAGTTGGCCCTACCTATTAGGAAGGTCATGAATTTGAGAATGGTCTGCTGTGCCTTATGGGGGGCCAGAGAGACCTATAAAGGATGGTTATGATTCCTCAAAACTGAGATTTGTGAATGCTCAGGCTGTACAAATTTCCAGAATATTTTTGTGTATTGATTTTAACTTTTGCTTTAGATCGACACTACTCAAAATCTACCAGCTTTGACGTATTTAGTGTAAAATGTCATGAGGTTTGCTACTTAATTTAAATGGTTCAATTTAAATATATACAGCTGAGCCTCATTATTCATGGATTCTGTATTTGAAATTTGCCTACTGGTTAATTTATTTGTAACCCTAAGACCAATACTCACAGGACTTTCATGGTCATTTTGCAGACATGGCGCCAAGTGCTGAAAAATTTGTTATCTCTGAAGTTGGTTGTGCCTGGCTGAGGTCAAGGAGGCAGGTCTGTGCCTTCTTGTTTCAGCTCTCATATTGTAAATACGTGTCTTTTTCACCATCTTTTTAGTGCCACGTTGTTTATATATATTTTTTGTGCTTTTTGTTGCTCACCTTTAAAATAGCCCCCTGGCATAGTACTAACGTGCTGTCTATTGTTCCTGAATGCACAAAGCTGTGATATGCCTCATGGAGAAAATGCCTGTGTTAGATAAACTTCCTTCAGACATGAGTTATAGTGCTCTTGGCTCTGAGTTCACTGTTACTGAATTTACAATAATATTAAATAAGGTTACTTTAAACAAAAATTAATGAAACAAGGTTATATATTGATTGGTTGATGAAAATATTATGACCAGGGGAGCACAGGAACCTAATCCTGTATTTTCCCTTAGAGCAATGGCTCAATATTCATTCATTGAGTGTTTTCAGTGACTTTATAAAATGTATTTATATCAAGTAACATGAATTGACTGTACATGCGCAGAAAATATTTGTATACATATATACATGTACACATTATATGCCTGTACACAAACACACTCATATTTAAATACATAAAGCAGAAGCATTGAGCACAAATGTAATGTTAGTAGCTAGTGGCTCTAGGTACTGGATAGGTGTGTTCAATGTACTATACTTACAAAAAATATTTTGATTTAGTTTAGTACACAAAAAAAATTTTGAGGAAATAAGATGTCATTTTGAGAGGTCTTATCATGGATGTAAACTTTTGGAGGTGAATAATGTCACAGGTTCTCAGAAGTACAGAAATGTAGGTCTTTTGAGATCTCAGTGAACAGCTGTTTTCGTGATCTGGACCCAGTACTACCTTTAACTTTCTGTGTGATCTTGGGCAGGTCAGCTACCTCTCTGGCTGAGATTAAATTGCTCCTGGAGTCTCCTCAAGCTCCACTATTCTGTCATTTTAAGTGAGCCCCAGACAGGTTAAAATGCTAATACAATTTAGATACTTAGAAGAGAGACAATCATAGAATCCAGTGCAATGCTAATTATGTGATACTAAAGTATGGGGTTAAGTTTTTTTTTTTGTTTTTTTTTTTTGTTTTTTTTTTGTTTTTTTTTTTTGATAGAGAGAGCATGCACATGTGTGCCCACAAGTAGGGGAGGGGCAGAACAGGGGGAGAGAGAAATCTGGGCTCTATCTGATCTCACAAAACTGTGAGATCATGACCTGAGCCAAAATCAAGAGTCAGATGCTTAACTGACTGAGCCATGCAGGTGCCCCTAAAGTATGGGGTTAAAAAAACCCACAACAACAACAGAAAAAAACACCTGTTAAAATGAAAGAACAATCACGTGATTGGCAAATACTCAGGAAATGGAATGTCCCTGTACATAGTCAGGCATATTAAAAAAAAAAAAAAAAACATAAACCTTCAAATAATATGGGAAGCATATAGTGACAAGATTACCTTGTTAGTTGAACAGTTTCCATGTGTTTCCATTTCTTTTTAAGTCAAAAAGGACTTACCATATTATTAATTTGGAAAAATTTGTCTTGTATCCATAGCCATTTCTTTATGTGTCTTGAAGGCACCATTGTATAATAAAAGAACACAGGTTTGGTATATGTGAAACCTGAATTCAAATTCTGGTTTCTCAAATTCCTATTTCTGTGGTCTTGGAAGAATTCTATATCTTCTTTGGGCCCCTGTTTATTTGCCTATCAAAATGCTGATAATATTTGCCCTGCAAGGAAAAGGTTATATGAGATAATTTTACAAAAATGTCTGGTAACAAGAGGTGTTCAAAATGTTAGTTTTCCTTTTTTTCAACCCATAATTAACCATATTTTTTTTCCTAGAAAGACTCATAATGTACAAGTTAAAAGCACAGTTTTTGGAGCCAGACTACCTGAGTTCAATTCCTTGCTCCACTGTTTATCTTGTCTGTAAAATAGAGATAATAATAGTATTTACCTCATAAAGCTGCTGTATGAGTTGAATTGTTAATACTTTTAAGATACTTAGAACAGTGGGAGGTATATTAGTAGTTATTTTATTTTTAATGTGTATTTATTGTTGAGAGAGAGAGAGAGAGAGAATGAATATGTGTATGTGAGTGCATGAGCAGGGGAGGGGCAGAGAGAGAGAAGACACAGAATCCGAAGCAGGCTCCAGGCTCCAAGCTGTCAGCACAGAGCCTGACATGGGTCTCAAACTCATGAACCATGAGATGATGACCTGAGCCAAAGTTGGATGCTCAACCGAATGAACCACCCAGGAGCCCCTGTTTTTTATTATTTCCAAGAATGGTAAGAAATCCTATATATGCTAATAATAAAGGAAGCAAAAGTTTAGAGAGATAAAGAGTCCTGAATTATATAAGGCTATACATGAAGCTAACTGTAAAGGTGGACTTGATTTTTTTTCTTTTAGACTGCTGGGAAGAAAATAATCCTTAGTCACTGATTGCTTAATTGAATTTTATTATACTATACCGTAAAGATTGCATTTTAAAACCTTCATCCTTAATTTCAGCTCTTGGAATGTATCTCTAGTTCTTCTATATTATATCTTTTCCTGGTAGAGTTGCTGAAATGTATACTTTTAAAAATAATAATGGCTACTTTTGGTGAGTAGTTCCTAGGTGGAGGTCTGGGATTTAACTCTCCTTGTTAGTTTGTTTTAATGGATGCTGAGAAGACACAAGAGTGCTAGATAAGAGACAAAAAACTTTTTATTGCTCTCGGTACAGCAAGCATCATGAGCATCAGCATGTGGAACAGTTCTCCTTGACCTCTCCCTGTCCCTCGAGTCCCATCAAGACAGTGTGATAAGGGCCCACATGGATTCTGTGCCCATATACAGATTTCATGGCAGCTAAGGATCACCAGATTTTGGGAATTCACCATTTTGTGGCTAAAAGTAAACAAGCATACTCTGAGTTCCAGAGGGAGACTTTTTTTTTTTTTTTCATGCTTCTTGCTTGCTCACTGCAAAACAACTCTGAGAAATGCTGGCTAAAGAGCTTTCAGGTTTTGTATTCTTAGTATACCCAGCTCATGGCAGATCGCCTCTCCCAACATTGGGTTCTAGGACCAATGCCAAACACCTTAATTGGAGCATTTTTTACTGGTAGATCACTAAATAGCTAATATTCTATGTATATTTTACTCCTTATGGCTTCTTAAGGTTTCATGGAGAATTTAGCAGGGTTGCCTCTGGGCAATGTAACAAACTGGGCACATTTTGTTTATGAACCCCATATTTCTATGGCATTCACTTTTCCTTAAGCAGTCCCCCACATTTAGGACTTGTGTTCTTAATGGTTCTAGCCTGATCTTTAACTGCCTTTCTTCTTGGTCTGCCCCCATGCCATGTGCCAGCTCATTGCTTTCTGCCTTTTTGCTCTGAAACAAGACTTACCTATTCTTCAGCCAATCTCTTCAAGCCCTCCTGTCTTATAAGACTGAGAAATCAAATTGGCATTAAAATATGTTAATAGAAGGGTGTACATGGGTGACTCATCAGAGAAAATAAAATTTTATCTTAAGAGAGACGTTTTCAGACAAGCTGCTTTAACCTAAAGGATAACTTGAATAGTGGGAATGTGAGATTCCAGGAATATATATATACAATTCTGTATTGCTTCCTTTGTACATGGACAGCCCTAGGTCTCAGGGATAAATTTAGTTTTGATTTTATATGGAGCATTGATTTTGTGTTCTTTGAACAGGAAAAAGAATATTTTGAGGTGTGGATTTAAATGCCATTTCCTTTTCGCTCCCTCTCATCCACAGGTTTATGAGATACAGTTTTTGATCTTAGTGAAAGCTATGAGCGGTCATGACTACCTCTTTGCAAGTCCATAGAATATCAGGAATTGCTCTCCTACTAATAAGCAAACCATTACCAAAGCCCTACTTTTTAATAGAGGTGATGCTGAGGGACTTCATGTTAGAACATGGAAAATGAAGCTGTACTCAGGCTGCAAAGCAGCCATTCCGTGACCTAACGCTTCTATTGGCACCTGCATTTTGGGTCTGTAATGTTTTCCTAACTGTGCTTTCAAGACCCAAGTGATTTAAAAAGAAATGACTGCGTTCATAAAAACGGGAAACTGTAAACCAGCATAAATGTCAGTTTTTATGTTGATATTTACATTTATCCCACGGAGAGACCGAATTGTTCGGTAATATGATTCAATATTTGGGGTCAGATATTTTGGTAACAGTTACAGATCAATAAATTAGACACATTCTATCTTAAATGACCAGAAAGAGCTTAGTTTCCCAGTGTGAGGCAAACTTAAATTTTCAGCAGGGAATGCTCCCTGCAGAATTGTTAATTGCACTGATGCTATAATAGTATTACATTTTAACTACAACTGTGTTAGATTTTCAAGCATCTCAGAGGTTATAAACTAGTCATTAAAATTCATTCCTGTTGGCAATTTGGTCTGCAGAGCCTTACCCGGAAAAGCACACATCTAATATTTATGTGATTTCCATTTTAACACAACTATTTGAATTACTTGCAATACTGTAGCCTTTGTCATGTGCTCCCTTTCTTATCCCTCTCACACGAGCTCTTACTGTATTAACCTGTTAAGGGTGAGATTCCCTACATTAGAAAATGGGTCTGCCCCCTGTGATTTCTCCTGGCTAGGGCCCACGTGATGAGGGCATGTTGCCCAGCGTGATAGTGGGGAATGCCATTTTTACCCTGTTCACATGAAGGAAACATGTAGAGGAAGATGATGTAAGCTGCATGTACTTCCTCCAAAGTGAATATCAGACACAAATCTGGTACTATGTGTTCCCAGCTCTCTAAAACATAATAGATCAGGCAGTCATCAGGGAGCTAGCTTAAAGAAAGTCAGCTTGCACTTCCCAAGACATTAATGTCTCTCTCTTCCGGCCAATCTTGGTTTTCTTTCCTCAAGTGTGACTTATTGTTTCTACCTGGTTTAGTAGTTTTATCCTTACTCATTTCCCCTTAGAATGGATGTGGTTAAGAGCAAGACCCATATTGTGTCTACTCCCTTTGCTTCCTAAGCAGCTCGCTTGGTGCCTAGCAGTAAGCAGATGTACTATAATGTGTTATGTGTTAAATTTAAGGATTTAGCTCTAGGCAGGCCTTGACACTTTAATTCCAGGCTTTTCAATTAAGTTGGACCCAGATGAAATAAATATTTATGGATTACCTATTGAGTAAAGAAACTATTAAATATCATAAAAGCTTGGAAAATGTGATGTGGCCTCATATCAAACTACCAATATTAGGGTGCGAGATAAGAAAATTAAAGGAAATCACATGTGCCACTTCCAAGTGATAAAAAAAACCAATGAACTTAAAAGGATCATATCCAGTGTTATGACAGGGAATATATTCAGGGAAGATTTGATTAATTGCTTCTAAAATGAGGTGGGATATCTTGGAAATTACTTGGAATAACTTTGGATAAAAGGTTTTTGATCAGTAGAGTGACATGATGACATATTGGGAGGATACGTTATGTTAGGGTTGACATATGAAGGACTTTAGATGTGGTATCAGGATGGATTTGAGGAAGGATGAGTTTGAATGCAATGTGGCTAGAAGAGAAGGGAGAGATTAGGAAGCCACTGTGACAGTTTAAATGCAGGTAGATGATGGTATCCTAAATTTAATGTTGGCAATTGGGACGCTTAGAATGAAACTACTTTTGAAGATATTGTGGAAGCAGAATTAGTAGGACTTGACAAGGAGGGGAGTTGAACCAGACTCTGATTTTGAGCCTGCATGGCTTAGAAAAAAGTGGGTGACATTAACAAGAATGGGGAAGGCAGGATGATGAACGCCATAGGGTGGCAAGGGGAGAAAGATAGTGACATTGGATGTCAGTGTTTTTAGGTGTTTAGGACCCTGAAATCTCTTGGGCCTGGAAAGTAGGGAGCTGTAATAAATTAGAGCAGATATGGCTAACAAAGAAGATGCCATTAGTCTGATAGACAAAGAATCCTGTTAATTGTTAGCTCTGTGACCTAGGGCAGGTTATTATTCAACCCTCTCTGATCTTCACTTTCCTTGCCAGTAGAAGAGTAAACTGGCTTTATAAAAGAAAGCTTAGCAGATGGATGCAACCCAACAACCACGGCAGGTAAGAAGTGATGTGGAACCTGTTGAGAGATTTCTCATGTGCCAAGGGAATTTGCCCTGGATTCTCTACTCACTTTGGATCAATGCTGTTGTGTGACTATGGTCCCTCCCCAAACTTGGAGATTTGCTGTTACTGTGATCATCAAGGCTGCCCAAGCTGATGCTCACAGATGTCACCAGGGCCTTTGCTTATGAATCATGAATACACGTGGTAAAAAGGAGGTTTCTATCAGATGCATGCTGTCAGCTTTCCAAAAGCCTACTTCCATTTAAAAAAGGTACAAGTAGGGCTGCCTGGGTGGGTCAGTCAGTTAACATCCGACTCTTGGTTTAGGCTCAGGTCATGATCTCACGGTTTGTGAGTTCAGGCCCCATATCAGGCTCTGAGCTGACAGTGAGGAGCCTACATGGGATTCTCTCTCTCTTGCTCTTTGTCCCTCCTCTGCTCATGCTGTGCCTCTCTCTCTCTATCTCTTTCTCTCTCTCAAAAAAAAAAAAAAAAACACTTAAAAGTATAAGTGACTTCATTCCTTTTAATCCTTTTTTGTCTTCTCATAAAAAAATATAAAACACCCTTATAATTTTAATAGAGAAGATGAGAGGAAGCACAGATTATCTTCCCTGATTTTGTAAAAGGTTCCTCATCGTAGGAGTTGAGTCCTCAATTCCCCTTTTGAGCACCTACATCGTAACATAATAACGTTTGATTAGGTAGAGTTATGTTGCCAATGTTCTGTCAGTTTAACTCCAAAATGCAGACAGAAAATGGTAAAAATGTTGTTCAGCTGACTCACCTGCATCTGATGAAAAAACTTGACTTTCTACCTGGGATATTTTCTTTTATAGTTAGATATGTATAAGTTTGGTATTTGCAGCTGGGACTATTTCCCTGCTGGTTTTCAGTTCATTTTGTTTCTCATTAACCTTTATAAATATTCTAGTCAGAAATACCCTTTTATTTAGGATACAGTGCTTTCTTAGCCAAAGAATGAAATGATGCTTTAATGTTGCTGTTGTTTTTTTCTATCACCCACCCTGAGAGAACCATAGAGAAAGGCATTCTTAGAAAAGGAGTCTGTGGTTACGAATACCTCGAATTCCAGCTCTGTGATATACTTCATGTGTGACCACAGCCAAATTGTTGTCCAGTCTCTCTTGGGTTTAGTGTCTTCATTGGTATGATGGCAATGATTGTTGTTAAGAGTATTGTGGGATCATCAAGTGAGATAATGGTGACATTTATCCTAAGGTCTTTAAGAAGAGGTATTCTAGAGTTATGTTCCATGGGCCCACACCCTGGTTATACTCTAGTCAAGATATTTGGCTTCCCTAAATTCCTTTCCTCATCCATAATATGAGAATTATAATAGTACCTACCTTATAAGCTTTGTGATGATAAATGAACAAATCCGTGAAAAACAGAGTGACTGAATAATATGAAATGTGCAGTGAATATTAGCTATTTCAATCACTACATAGTAGGTATTCAGTAAATGGAAGCTTCTCTCATTTTCTTCATGTAGGTCCTTATATAACCTTTCAGGGTTTTTCTTCAATATGTTAAGCAAAACAATTCTTAGAATATTGGAGAAGACAATCCTTACACCTGTGCTGCTCACCTACAAAACAGGGGACAATTGGGTGAACTAGCTAGTGCTGTCCTTTGACTATGAGGCTTGGGGACACCAACCTGAAGGAGAGCCTCCTTTCTTTAAAGCGGTAACAAATGGTACAGTCTTCTAGTTGATGAAATCACAAGTAACCCTGCCTATCTCCTATTAGTCCAGCTTCAAACACATTTTGAGAAACCCTCTGGGTGCTATCTTTCTTCTTAGTGCTTTTTTGCCTCACTTCTCTCTTATGAGAAATTTCTCAGGGTCCTCAAGGCACTGATTTCTCTTATGACAACTTTGAAAATTGTAGATTTATGTAGACCACATTTTCACTGGGTTAAAAGGCACTTTGACTGGTAATGGCAGCAGAATTTAAAGTCAAATAAATAACCAGTTATCCACTTTCTTAAATTCTCCCTGAACAAGATATGATATTGATTATGTAGGAAATAACAAAATGATCTACAGTTTTCCAGAATTCAGATCATAGATGAATTATCAGAGGCCTTCGTGCAGCTCAGATGAGCTATTCCACATTTATCTATTCATTTGCTCAATCTCTCAGTGTACTGTTAGTGAATGCCTAATGTAGGCAGGTTATTATTAGAGCAGTAATAACAGTAATTGTTATGGGCTGAATTATGTTCCCCCCCAAATTCGTATGTTGAAGCCTTAACCCTTACTGTTTCAGAATGTGACTGTGTTTGGAGATGTAGCCTTTAAAGAGATAATTAAATTAAAATGAGGCTGTTAGCATGGGCCCTAATCCAATCTGACTGGTGTCCTTTTAAGAAGAGAAAATTTGGACACTCATAGAGAGACACCAGGGGTACACAGGCACAGAGGAAAGACCACGTGAGGACACAGTGAGAAGGTGGCCATTGGCAAGCCAAGGAAGGAGTCCTCAGGAAAAACTGTACTTGTGGGTATCTAGATCCTGGACTTCTAGCTACCAAAACCATGATAAAATAAATTTCTGTTGTTTAAGCCACCTAGTCTATGGTATTTTATTATAGCAACCCAAGCAAACGAATACAGTACTATTTTGTATTTATATTGTGTATATTGTATTTATACTCCTAACAATTTTATGTTGTTTTCACATACATAATATAGCATACTGGCCAAACACATTGGCTCTGAAGCCAAACCTCCTGGGTTTTAATCTACCACCTATGTGACCTTAGGCAAGTTACCTAATTCCTCTACTGAGCTTTCTTCATCTATAAAATGATTACAATATCTACTCCACAGGATTGATATCTAGATTAAATGAGTTAATGTTTGTAAATCACTTTAACAGTCCTTGGCACACAGTAAGCTCTAAAAAGGTATTCCTTAGATTAATAAAATAAAATGCATGCCATAGTTCATTTTATTCCTCTTAAATCTTGGACCCGAAGGGAAAGAAGGAAAGGGAAAACATTTGCTGTGCCTTTATTAGGCAGTAGACAATGTGGTGACAATTTCACTCACGTTTGCATATGTGAGATTAAATTATTGGCTATGTTTGCAAACTGCTAAGACATTGGGACGTTGGGACATTTGCATACTGCTAAGGCATTGGCTTGGGACATTCTCCTATTTGGAATCTAAATCTATTTTCCTTTCCTCTCCCTTCCTTTATTCAGCATTGCACCTCTATACCTGGAACAGTGGTGGTATCCAAATAAAATGAAAAAGATAGTCATCAAATTGGGTATTGTATTAGTCGAAGATCAACTAGAGAAACAGAGTAGGTGTGTACACACAAACACACACACACACACACACAACCTATCACTCTTTGTATATAGATATATAGTGAATCATTCTATCATCTATCTGTCATCTATTTATCTATCAATCATCTATATCTATCTATCTATCTATATATCATCTAATTAATATTATGCAGTTAATTTGGGGGAAATTTGAAGTCCATAGGACAGTCAGGAAGGGAAGATTGTGAATAGACTGGAACTCTATGGACACAAGCTGGAGTTTGTTCTCCACAGGTAGGAGTGTCTGTCTATTTCTCTCTCAGAGAGGAAAGCAGTCTCTTAAAGGGCTTCCAAGTTATTAAGTGAGGCCCACCAAGATAATCTAATTTAAAGACAACTGATTAGAGTCTTTAATTACATCAGTATAACATTTTCACAGCAGATCTAGAGTCTGATTAAATAATTGGGAGAAGATGTATGTATGTATGTTACAAAAGTGGCTAGTACCTTCCATTCTTTGACTCCCCTGAAAAAATCTCTCTTATAGCATACCCTATCTGGAAACATACTAGACAGGGATTCTGGGAACATAGTTTAGCTTGGTCAGTCGACACACCACAAAGTCTTTGCTGTTATTTCTTTTTAAAGACTATAATTTCACTGTGTGTAGAACAGTGGCATATTTTAAAATGAATTTCTTTTTATTTAACTTTCACAAAATCCTTGAAATATTATTACCATTTTATGAATAAGAAAACAAAGCCTCTGATGGTTTAAATAACTAGCCCAAGTCACACATCAAGCTAGTGTGGAAACTAAAATTAGAAGTCAGAGCTGACTCTGAACACTATTGTATTCAAGAACAATAGAAAATAACCTCAAACTACCTTAAGTTCTGAGGTAGCTTTAGAGTGGAAGAGAAATCAATGCTGGTTGTGCCACATCAGCTGAATTACATTTTTGCAGGTAGGAAACATGAATCTACAATTGTTAGCCCCCTCATGAAGACCTGATTGTAGGCTCTTAAGATTTTCTTTTGAGGATAGCTATGCACTTACAGGAAATTAGGGATTACTATTTGCAGGAGTGTGTGTGTTTGTGTGTGTGTGTGCGCACTGCTCTAAGAAAGAAGTTGCTTAGTTTTATATTTTGGATAACTTCTCTACGAGTCAGATATTACCTTTTCATAGTTCTGTGACAGATCACGTGATACTTGATGTGATGTTAGATGAACATATGGGGGTGGGGAGAAGAGTGAGAGGGAAACAAACCATGAGAGACTCTAAAGGATATAGAACAAACTGAGGATTGATGGAGGGAAGGGGGTGGTTGGGAGATGGGCTAGATGGGTGATCAATATTAAGGAGGGCACTTGTTATGATGAGCACTGGGTGTTGTATGTAAGTGCTTCAGCACTGAATTCTACTCCTTAAACCAATATTACACTGTATGTTAACTAATTAGGATTTAAATAAAAATTGGAGAGAAAAAGAAATAAAATTAAATTTTACATATTTAAATATTTAATGATTGGCACTTGAAAATTGGAAGTAGACTCACTGCCATTATAATAATTTGCATTATTTGGTATTTTACTATGTGCCAAGAACTGTATGTAGAACCTTTGTATACTGTCACTCATTTAAGCCTCAAGACAAGTCTATGAAGTTTATTGTATCCCTATTTGATGAAGAAATGAAGGCTTCGGAAGAATAAACAGCTGCTCCAGGTTTATTGCCTTCTGTGTAGAGTTCAAATGTGAACCAGGTCTGGCTAACTGTGAAACCCAGATGCCTCGTAACTAAGTAAACAAAATCCCCATACAATGTTTGAGTGATGCCCAATTTATTAAAGTTAAAAAGTTGTCTTGCTATTTCTAAAAACGTGATGCCAAGATTTGAAAAGACAATTTTATAAAATTGTTGTATTGATTTCAAGTCAATCAACTCAAGTAAAGTATTGCAAATGAATGGTCCTTAATCTTTTGAAATATTCTTTCAAAATCCTGAATAACTTACCTTTGTGAATTTTGCCTTTACTGTTCCTTGGTGAGAATAATTGTGAAGTCACAGAACCAGCCATATTGGAACTCTGCCACAGATTCTGGTCCCATTTTTTCTTTTTCTTTTTCTTCTTTTTTCTTCCTTTCCTCTTCTTTCTTCTTTTCTTTCTATTTTTTACAAGTTATTTATTTATTTATTTTGAGAGAGAGAAAGAGAGAAAGAGAGAGGGAGGGAGTGAGGGAGGGAGGGACCAGGAGAGGGGCAGCAACAGAGGGAGAAGGAGGACCCCAAGCTCAAACTCATGAACTGTGAGATCATGACCTGAGCCAAAATCAAGAGTCAGATGCTTAACTGAGTAAACCACCCAGGTGTCCCTCTTTCTTTCCTTTTTTTTTTTTTTTTGTTAAATTTCAAATGATTATGTTTAATAGAAACAAGGTATAGTGCTTAACATACATTGTTCAATTTCATTAAATTCTCACAGTTTTGATTTATTTCTCCCAATATTTCAATCAGGCAAATATGGGTTACATTTTATGTATGAGTAGATACACACACACATACACACACACACACACACAGGAATATTATTTAGTTATAAAAATGAAAACTTGCCATTTGCAACGACATGGATGGAGGTAGTGAGTATAATGTTAAGTGAAGTAAGTCAGTCAAAGACAAACACCATATGAATTCACTCATATGTGGAATTTAAGAAACAAGAAAAAAATGAACAAAGGAAAAAAGAGGGAGAAACAAAGAAATATACTCTTGAGAACAAACTGATGGTCACTAGAGGGGAGAAGGGTGAGGAGGTAGGTGAAACAATGAGGATTAATTAAGGAGTACACTGGTTGTGATGAGCTCTGGTCCCAGTTTCTATTTATCTCTCATGATCAAGTCTAATTCTATAAGAATCTCTTCAAATACCCATTTGTTGACACACAATGGAAATTCAGAAAAACAATATGGGGGAATATTCCATAGTCATAACATCATTTGATTGCAATTCCAAATGCCAGTTAACTCTGATAGCAGTAATCTGACTCTTTTTACCATCAGGGCAGAATATGTAGGCTAGTGTCTACAAACAGAACACATTTGTTATGGTCTTGTTTTTGTTCTATAGTTAAAAAATAACCATTTGTCAAATTTGATATAATTCTCTACTTTCATAATAGCTGTATAATAATATATGAAAATGTTGAGGGAGGCTGGTCTTCTTTGAGGAAATTAAGGCTGTACGAATTGCATGTGCTTATGGAATCCCAGCATATCACATCTCAGTGATAAGCTATAATGACTATAATAAGCCATGGAAAATTCAGTCCAAATTTCAAAATGGGGTTCTAGTTAACAATAGAAGTCTAAAGGTTACTCTAATTAATGAATGTGCTTGTAGTATTTTAAGTGTATTCATCTAAATTCAGTTATATATTAGGAAGCATTTAAATCATTTTGAACATGCACTCAGAAACCACATCCGTTGTGCTTAATAGCTGAAGACTGTATTTTTACAGGGCGAGTACAATTTATATCAGAACTGCCTGTTGTGGAGTTCACCATGAGTCCTTAGGATATTAATAGTTTGAACACATAGTTCTACAACCCTAATTCCCTTGGAGAAAAAGCATAATTTGGTTTTAGCGAGAATAAGGTAACTTTATGAAAGAAAAAGCAAGCAAGCAAGCAAGCTTAAGGAAATCGGTCAGTAAGAGATAATACTGACACGGGGCAATTCAGACCAGCTTCTAGGCTTATATTTTCATGGAAATGTGTTTTTTTTCTTTATCAGTGTATGTTTCCATCCACACAAAGTAAATGTAAATCAAAGGTCTCTCTCACAGCGTGCTTTTTTCCCCTTTTTTGAGAAAAGGCATGTATTTATTTTATTTTTATTTTTTTTTACTCTAATCTATTTTATTTTATTATTTTAATTTTTATTTTAATTTTTATTTTTTTCCATGTTAAAAGTGCTATTTCTTTTCTTTTTAATATATGAAATTTATTGTCAAATTGGTTTCCATACAACACCCAGTGCTCATCCCAAAAAAAAGGGCATGTATTTAAATATTACCTTCTAAAGTGAGACAGAATGAAAAGAAACAACACTCTCTATAAGTAACCTTATTAACAAAATGGATGCATGTGTTGGTGCATTTGTAAAGGAACACATGCACATACACACAACTCATGAGACCATCCCTGTGTTTAGGCTCAGATGTTACTCTTCTACGAAGGGAACACAGGTAAAGTGTTTATTAGCTCTTCAGAAAGCCTTTACCCGTGTAAACAAATTGTCAGGAAAAGCCCAGAGCAAGCATCCTGAATGAAATGGTTTTACTGTTAGCAGTGAGGCATTAAACAATGTCTGTGCTACTTCTGGGAGACAGAGAGGGAGAGGGGGGAGGGCGGGAGGAGGAGAGAAAAAGAAGGAACCCACACCTTCATTTAAATTGCAGTCTACCTCTTAAAATAGAATTTGACCTAATCCTCACGTAAGTATCATGAGATTATCTGGGAATCTGGCTTTAATTAATGGGCTCAGATATAGCTGATTTGAGTGAAAGCAAACCCTTTTGTGAGCTGTTTATTACTAAGCTGTACTGCTCGGAAATGAGAGTGGTCGGCAAGGAAGGACCCAGCCAGGGATGTCCCTGCTGCCATCGCCCACCTTTCATTCTGATTATTCAAATGAAATTGTGCAGGAAGGTGACCAGGGAACGGGTATCAAGATGACCCTCCTGCCTATAATACATGATCCATTTATTATGCATACTATTCTCCACGAAACCATCACACCATTTGCAAGGAGGAAAATGAAATACAGCAGATGAGAAAATGTGTCTCTTTTTGGGGTATCATTCTGGAATCTAGTTTCATGACAGTTCATTTACTTTTTAATCTTTTGTTTGCTTGTTCAATATCCACAGAAGGAAGAAGGGACGTAAAGCGAGCCTAGAACTGACTCAGTGAAAACCCATTTGCCCTTCCTCCTCCACTTGCAAAATAAGCCACATCTCATTTTCAGACATGCTAAAATGCACTGAGGGTCTACTGTTGGTAAGGGAGCATGCCACCTGAGCGACATGGACAAAGATGATTGACACATAAGTAGGGCTCTGGAAAGAGCATTGGGTATGAAATCAAGCCCAGGATTTGAGTTCCAGGTTCTGTGATTAGCTTCATGACTGAGAGTGACTTATTTGATTTCCACGAGCCTCAATTTTCTCCTCTATGAAACAGATAGTTGACATTTTAATCATCTTTGACATTGTTACAATTTCTTATAGAATATTAAGCATCCTGGGGTGCCTGGGTGGCTCAGTCAGTTAAGCATCTGACTTCGGCTCAGGTCATGATCTTCAGTTCATTAGTTTGAGCCCTCTATCGGGTGAGCTTGAGCCCTGCTTTGAGTGAGCCCTGCTTTCTCTCTCTCTCTCTTTCTCCCCCTCCCTCCCCCTCCCCCCCTCCCCCTCTCATGGGATTCTATCTCTCTCTCTCTCTGCCCCTTACTCACTTGCACCCCCCCTCAAAAAATATTATTAAGTATCCTGAAAGCAAATATATGTAAAGAGATTTTATATACTTAAAAGGGCAAGAAAGGTTACTCATTATCATTATTATTTTAAAGCCACATTTGTTCATCTCCTGTGTTATGGACAAATTGTTCCTCTGTTATCCAGCCCTTTCTGGACTTCTCAACTCTGTAGACAAATGGTAGTCAGCTAAAAATGAAAACCCTAGAAGTTATTCTTTCTGGAATTCTCTCCAATCTGATAGATAATTCTCCCTCTAACTTAGGATGATGTTACAGTGCTTATGATGATTAACCAGTTGGTAATGCTTTTGGCCTAAATTAAAAAAAAATGCAGTGATGAAAAGAACCCTCCTATTGGTAGCCAAATCTCAACTTGTAAATCTAGTCTAATTTAATGTATGGTATTGGAATAATGACTTCCTCAGATAACAGCCCCATAGTGACTATGGGGAGAGAAGGTTATTGAGTAACCCGCTACGTAATACAGGCCATATGAATTTTATGTTGGCTGTATTAAGTACTTATTTTTTTCACAGTAGTTAATAAGCTAGTAAAAACCATAAGCAATCTTTTGAAACACTGAACACTCTGCCTGAAGTTTAGATTTCCTGGTATGAGAGACCCTTGTAGACCAATAGCTGGACTGATAAGCATCTATTCTGGCAGAATTACTTTGGTCATTTAACAAAAATAGGTCATTGAATGATTCAGTATAATGCTTAAGAAAATAGACTTTGGAAGCAGACAGATAGGGGGTTAAGGCCAATTGAGGCACTTCATAGCTGTGACATTGCTTTTTGCCTTAATTTGCTACAATAGTACTTTTAAGTTCTTGAGAGGATAGGATGTAATGATGCATGAAAAAAAGCATTGACAAAATTAATCATTAATTCTAAAATTGTATGTTGGTTACCTATTGCCATATAACAAATTATCTCAAAATTTAATGGCTTAAAATAATAAACATTGAGATCAGGAATTCAGAAATAGCTTACCTGGGTGGTTTGGCTTGGGTCTGTAATGAGGTTGAAGTTATGACGTTGGCCAGAGTTGCAGGTGTCTGAAGACTTGACTGGGGCTAGAAAATCCAGTCCCAAGATGGCTCATTCACATGACTGTTGGCATGAGGCCTCAGTTCTTTGCTACATAGACCTCCCCATAGGGTGGCTTGAGTGTCCTCACAACATGGCAACTGGTTTCTTCCAGAGCAAGTGATTCAAAAGAGAGCAAGATGTTAGCCACAATGTCTTCTATGCCCTGGCTTTGGAAGTCACATTCTACCTCATTTCCATGATATCCTATTATGTACAAAGTCAGCCCCACTCAGTGTGAAGGAAAAGGGCTACATAAGAGTAAGAATGCTATGAGTCAGGGATCATTGGGAGTCATCCCAGGTTACCACACTTGGGAAAAGTGAGAACCTATCTTGTATAGTGTATTCAGACTATTCCCAAAACAGGATGTCCCTTAGCTCAAAAGGCTGAAAAGGAGTCTGACAGCTACTGTGTATGACAATGATAAAGAGAGACTCAAAGAAAAATGCAGGAGGGAAAAGCACACTTCTCATACGTATTGATGGAGTTGAACTTTCATTAATTCTTTGATTCTGAATTTAGTATTTAATACTAGTTTCTAGTTTCTAGTTCTCTTTGGGTAGCTGATGTCATGAGCTAAATAATCAGGTATTCCTGGCCTGAAAAGCCACATATCTTTTTATTAATTTTTTTTTAACTTTTATTCATTTTTGAGAGACAGAGAGAGACAGAGTGTGAGCAGGGGAGGGGCAGAGAGAGAGGGAGGCACAGGATCTGAAGCAGGCTCTAGGCTCTGAGCTGTCAGCACAGAGCCCAACACAGGGCTCCAACCCATGAACCATGAGATAGTGACCTGAGCTGAAGTTGGATGCTTAACTGACTGAGCCATCCAGGCACCCCTGAAAAGCAACATTTCTTGAAAGATCCAAAAGGAAAGGCTGATAATTTTGGGGAGCACCTGGGTGTCTCAGTCTGTTGCACGTCCAACTTCATGAAGGATCATGATCGCGGTTTGTGTGTTCTTCACAAACACACAAGATCATGATCTTCAGGTCATGATCGCGGTTTGTGTGTTCAAGCCCCGCACCAGGCTCTGTGCTGACAGCTCAGAGCCTGGAGTCTGCTTCCGATTCTGTGTCTCCCTCTCTCTCTCCGCCCCTCCCCTGTTCACACTCTCTGTGTGTCTCTCTCTCAAAAATAAACATTAAAAAAATTCAAAAGGAAAGGCTGATAATTTTTTAAATATTTTATAATGTTTATTTTTGAGACAGAGTGTGAGAAGGGGAAGGGCAGAGAGAGAGAGAGAGAGAGATAGTATCGGAAGCAGGCTCCAGTCTCTAAGCATTCAGCACAGAGCCTGATATGGGGCTCAAACTCGTGACCTGTGAGAACATGACCTGAGCTGAAGTTGGAAGCTTAACCGACTGAGCCAGCCAGGTGCCCCAAGGTTGATAATTTCTTTAAAGCTCCCTTCAACAGGGATAAAAAGAGAATTACTTCATTTAAAATATATTTTTATTATTTTTAAAAATATTTTTGGAGATAGAGCACAAGTTGGGGAGAAAGGCAGAGGGGGAGAGAGAGAGAGAGAGAGAGAGAGAGAGAGAGAGAGAGAGAGA
>NW_026059871.1:0-30452 GCF_023721935.1 Panthera uncia | reverse complement strand
GCAGAAAGGCCGGGTCCCCAAGAGCCTGTCCCAGGACCCCGCCCCCCGCCCCGGGAGCCCCAGCCGCGGGAGCCCCAGCCGCCGGGCCCCGGCCTGGGACTCCGGGATCGCGCCCATACCTAGACCGTGCACGGCTGCGGGCTTTACTCGGTGCAGAGACCAGTCCCTGCGCTGCAGGCGGAGAAACTGAGGTCCGGGCGCCTGGGGCGGAGCTGGCCCCCGGGCGAGCCCGAGCTCCCGCCCCCGGCCGGCCCCGCCCCGGCCCGTAAGAGGCCCCCTGGGCGCCTGGCGAAAGCGCACAGTGCTGCGCGGGGGCCGGGGCCAGGACCGCGATGGCGGCTCAGCGGCTGGGCAAGCGGGTGCTGAGCAAGCTGCAGTCTCCGTCGCGGGCCCGCGGGCCGGGGGGAAGCCCCGGGGGGCTGCAGAAACGTCACGCGCGTGTCACCGTCAAGTATGACCGGCGGGAGCTGCAGCGGCGGCTGGACGTGGAGAAGTGGATCGACGGGCGCTTGGAGGAGCTGTACCGCGGCAGGGTGAGGCAGGGAGGGGTATGGAGGGGTGGGGGGAGGGACCCACAGACCCCGGGCCCGCACACTCTACGCCCTTCGGGTCTCCGGTTGCTTGCGCTGGCCTCGGTCACACAAGAGAACGCACGCACGGGACCAGGCACTCATGGGACTCCTTGGCCCTAGTGTCTCCCCTCCATGGCACTATGCTTGTGGACACGGACACACACTTGGGTCTCCAGAGATGTGTCCAAACACCTGGGGAAGGCCAGTGATTGAGCACACGGGGGGTGAGGAGGCAAAGTTGCAGAGCCTGAGCGGCCATATCTGGAGAAAAGTTGGGGGAGGAGGAGGTCTTAAAGCCAAACATAGATATGGTGACCGGGAAGATACTAAGAAGACGAGACGCACAGCAAAGGAAGCAACAGCATTTACAGACGTGCACAGTGACAAGTTAGAGCCACTAGCAGACACAGCAACAGAAGCAACAGCCAGGTACAGACGTACAGACTCTCAAGGACACTCGCTGTGGTCACCTACAGATCAACGTGTGCCGTAATTCCAGGCACCCACAGGCACCCTAGCACAGGCCACAGCCCCATGCAGACACACAGTTACAACGACAACCACACAAAAGGGCTCCGGTTACAGCTCTTCATAGATACACAGTGTAGCAATTCACAGACGGTCCCAGCTTCACCTACCCCGGGACACCAAATGGTTCAACTAACAGCCACCCATTTTCTCCTAAAAGCAAAACCAATAACCACGTGGCAAACACAATGGCAGATGCGACAGCCACTCACAGACATAAAATCACAGGAATGACCGCTACACCCGGACAGAAAACCACACAAGCGACACAGGTAGAAACAGATGCCCGACGGCAGAAATTACCGCCGTCCTGTCCGTGGGCACCCGGGGCCGAAGCTACCGCCTGAGGTGTTGACGCAGAGGCCGCAGACAGACATTTCACACGCTGGGCTGGAGTCTCTGCTTGAAGTCAACACTGTGCAACACAAAAACGCAGTCACGGGGACCTGATGGTTGTGTCGCTGTACCGGCAGGACGCACAAATGCTCCTCAGCACGGCTTGGAGGCGGAAGGAGCCATGGCCCCTCACGGTGACGTGGGGTCCTTTTGTTCTGACATGCGGGTAGGCTCCTGGAAGTGGACAGAGAAGTCCAGTTGCCAGTGGTAGGTGACATCCTCAGACAGTGGGCGCTATAGCTGCCATGACACATTGACGATGACACAGCTAAGCCAGAGCCACACGCCTCCCAGTCACGGGACCATAGGCCCCCGTGCAATACACACACACACACACACACACACACACACACACGAGGCCGCACACCTCTGCCTCTTGGGCCGGCCCCAGCCCCTTGGCATCGGGCTCTGGCTCACACGCAGAGCCTCGCGCAGGCTGTGTGACACACTTCTAGACTCTCCCTGCCTTTGCCCCTTCTCCGCACACAAACCGAGGACCAGCCAGCCCTGAGGTCCACAGTGAAGTCAGAAGCACTTTGGGTGGGGGAGGAAAAAATCTGTAGCCTCAGGGATCTCTTGCTTTGACAGCTGGATTCTGTCCCCTACAGGGATAATGAGCCTGCATTTGGCTCTTTGCCCCAAGAGGCTATACTAGAAATCCCCCTCGTGGCTGCTTACAGTTGGGCTCGTGGCTCATCCCGCCCGTCCACTCTGGGGGGCTTTGGTGGCCACCTCTCTGGACTGACCAGGGCACACTATTGGCCCTGGGGGCTGCCCTGAGCCCTACCCACCCTTGCTGTCCTCTTGGGCAAGGGGCTGCCCCCCAGCAGGAGGCTCTGGCCTGCCTGCTCCCCTCCCCCACACCTAGTGCTTAGACTTTTCCTTGAAAGGGCAGAGCCAGCCCCTCTCCTGAATCCCAGAATCTGACATTCCAAGACTCGACCAGGCCTGTTTCCCACTATGGGAACTGGGGCCAAGAGGAGAGACCTGTGCCAGCCCCAAGGCTCTCTGGGCCCTGGGGCCCAGGCATCTGAGCTGGTACAGGCCCCTTGGCCTCTGTCAACCCATCTGTCACCCCTCCCCCCCCCCCCCCCCCCAACACCCAGATGTCCCGCCTTGGCGGTGCTGTCCCTGACTGCCACATTGTTGCTCCAGAACACGCCAGCTGGGCCCTGGGGCTGGTGGGGCTTCTCCAGAGCCCTGGACAAAGGCGAGGGAGGGACAGGAAAGGGACCCTGACCACCCCTCCCTCCCTGCCTTAGGAGGCAGACATGCCTGATGAGGTCAACATTGATGAATTGTTGGAATTAGAGAGTGAAGAGGAGAGAAGCCGGAAGATCCAGGTAGGTGGGGGTGGGGTGGGGGGGGAAAGCTGCCGCCCCAGCAATAGTTACCAGGTTTATTGAGCACTTAGTATGTGCCAGGCACTGTTCCAGTTGTTTTGCACTTAACTCATTTTATCCTCACAAACCCTGTCAAGGGTTTATCATCTCCGTTTTGTTATTATCACTATAATTATCTCCCATTTTCCAGATGAGGAAAATGAGGCCCAGAGAGATTTAATCACTTGCTCAGGGCCCCAGCTCAGAAAGAGCAGAGCTGGGAGTCAAGGCCAAGCAGTCTGACTGCTCTGACCTTGCTGTCAGGACCTGTGCTCTCCCAGAGACAGGAAGTACTGTGTGACCTTCTGGCCCTTTCTGGATTCAGAGCTGGTCACGGTGCGAGTTTCTGGACTCTACCCTAACGCCCTCCACCACGCCCCCTCTGCCCCTCCTTGCTCCGTAAGACCCTTGGGCCATGTTCCTCTCTTGAAACCAGATGGGAAGTCCACCCTAGAGTCTGACTTCCTTTTGTCTTGTTGCCTCGGGGCTTTGTTGGGAAAGAAGGGGCTGGAGGGGATTAGGTGCTAGTCATTTACTATTTTCTCTTTTTTTTCGGGGGGCTGGGGTGTTTAGGGACTCCTGAAGTCGTGCAAGAACCCCACAGAGGTGAGTTTGCCCTCCCACGCGGCAGGCCCTGTTCTGGCCCCCTGCATCCTGGGGGAAAAGGGGGTCCCTGGGGAGGAGGGAAGGCGCTGTCTTGCCCAGGGTCGTCAGAGGGAACTCTGGGGAGCCCTCTGTGTCGCTCAGCCCTTTTCTCGTCTCCAGTGGTGTCTTTGTCTTCCTCACCCTGGCTCCTCTCTCCCCATCTGCCACTGGGGCCCCATTATCTCCTCCCCACTGAGATGCTCCCCATCTGTCTCCGGTTTCTGCCTTTCCTCTGCTGTTCTCTCCTTGGGGCCTCCAGTCTTTGGGCTCAGCCTCTCTCCGGGTATCCCCTACTCCCCTCCCTGGGCTGCTTCTCCCTTCCCCACCTCTGGGGCCCTCCCATCCCTGCAGGCCCTGAAGCTGAGCGGCCCAACCCCTCCCACTTCCTTCCCTGCTTTAAAAGGGAAAAATATTCATGTTTCTCTAAATGGCTCTGGGCTGCCTGAGGGACAAACGTCATTGTGTGTCTGTCTGCCCTGGAGCGAAGGCCTCTGTCCCTGGGGACCTTCCTGGTGATCTCTTGGCCTGAGAAACCTCTTGATGTCTCTCTGTGGCTATTTCTTCTCTGTCCTTTCGTCTCTCCCTCTGCATCTGTCTCTGTCTCTGTCTTGGTCCCAGTTTCTGGGTCTCTATCTCTCCCTGTGTCTCTCACTGTTTCTCTCCGACTCTCTCTGTTTCTCTCCCTGTCTTTCTCTGTGTGTCTCCCTCTCTCTTTCCCAGTCTCTGCCTTTCATCCCCCTCCCTAACTACCCCCACTCCCTCTCACTGACCAGGTCAGAGGGAATGGGGGCTGGGTGGGTGGGGTTGGCCCCACCCCTCCCCATGTTCTCAGGACCCCTGCCCTGTCCTCAGGACTTCGTCCAGGAGCTGCTGGTGAAGCTTCGAGGCCTCCACAAGCAGCCAGGTCTCCGCCAGCCCAGCCCCTCTGGTGACAGCAGCCTGAGCCCCCTCCAGGGCCCGGCCCGGACCGCGCCACCCTGACCTTCTCGCCTCTGCGGCCCCCTCCCTTCTCCCCTTCACTCCACACCGTCCTGGCTTGTTTATAAGTTGTATGTAATGGTTCTATAACAACACTGCGTGCCTGTTTTTCCTCTCCCTGATCACTGGGCTTCCCCGAGCTCCCCCAACACCTCCCTCTCTCCCGCTGCATCTCCTTGTGTCCCAGCACCCGCAGCTGGCCCGACAGATGGAGGCTCACGCCTCAGCCAGAGAGCATGAGAACAGGCCCTGCTGACCTTGCACCCCTGCCCCCCGGGACTCATCTTGTCATTCCCCACCCCCCCACCCCACCAGCCTTGGTCGGCCCAGCACAAGCCAGCAAGGCCCCAGTAGGTGTCATTCAGGGTTCCTGTGGGAATGATGGTCTGTGGTCCTTGCATCATGGGAGACGTGCAAAACCAAACGTGCCCAACATCACCACAAGATGCCATGAACAGACCAATTTAAGGGGGCTTCCTGAAGAAAGTGACATTGAGGCAAGGCTTTGAAGGATGCATGGGAGTTTGTGTGAAACGGGTACCCTTATCGGAGGACTCTGAACCTTGTGGGTGGAGGGACTGACATTGAGGCTAAGCCGGGGAAGATACCAAATATTGGCAGGGCCATCGGCTAATCAGGATGTACAAGTCCCCTGGAGCTGGATCAGGGAGGCCCCTGGGCTGGAGCAGGGGGAGGCCTGAAGGGTTACAGGGGAGGGGCTAGGGCTCAGAAGTTGTGGTAGCTATTTAACCCAAACTAGAAGTATTTCAGTATTTTAACAGATCTAGTTGTACCTGTAGTCCTGGCTGTGTACAGTCAGGATACGGGGTGGGCCAGGGCCAGAGCAAGGGGATCTCTGCCCCCGCCCACCCCCACCCCCCCCAGGGCAAAGCACACTTCACATATTGCCTCTACTACTGACTGGATTTGAGGTCCCAGCCCCTGTCCTTACCCCGTGCCACCCAGCAGCCCAGCTAGGCTCAGGCACCCATCCCCGGGGGTCTGAGCTCTGGCAGGAAGAGAAGACGTGGCTGAAGAAGAAGGGAATGCAGGGACACCTTGCCTGTCCAGCCCTTCAGGTGGCCTTGCTGTCCCTACACAGACAGACTTCAGGCTTCAGTGGCTCCCTTCCTCCACCTAAATGCATAGAGAATGAATGTGTGGAAGATGGAGGTATCCCTCCTGGCATCCGATCACCCGGGCCCATCTCCCAGAACATCCTCTGGGGCCCACGGAACCCTTTGAACTTCCCTCTCACAACCTGTTTTTGGTTCCTCGTTTTGTGGAGGTGGTCTGTGCTCAAAACTTAGGTTCTAAAGTCCTGGGTGTCCCATGTGTTGAGCTTCCCAGTTTCCTCATCTGGAAAATGGGGACTTCACAGATGAGGAAACTGAGGCCAAGTTTAGTGCCATCATGTGCCCAAGGTCACACATCTGGAAAGTGGCACTGGTCTTCAGTCCCTTGCACCTGACTTCAGAGCCCAACTACTCAACTCCTACCCTACAATGCTCCTATAAACCATAGCAGTGATTGCTATGCTTCAGTGTCAGGAAGAGGTTGACTAACTCATACTACAGTGTTAGTGACTGCTCATACTCCTGAGATGTCCTATCTAATTATTTTTAAATGTTCATTTTATTTTTGAAAGAGTGTGAGCAGAGGAGGGGCAGGGGGTGGGGGACAGAGGATCTGAAGCAGGCTCTGCACTGACAGCAGAAAGCCCAATATGGGGCTCAATCTCATGAACCATGAGATCAAGGTCTGGGCCAAAGCCAGATGCATAACTGACTGAGCCAACCAGGTGCCCCTGTATTGCCCTTTAGATAGGATATCTCAGGGGGTGCCTGGGTGGCTCAGTCGGTTAAGCATCATCCCTGGCTAGCACAGATGTACCTTGGGAACACTGATTTTCAAGCCCTCTGATGTGGCAAAGCCCCAAAGGACACCGTGTCTCTGACCTGCCACCCTTGAACTGCCCCACTTGCCTCCTCACCAGGCTCCCTGCCTCTGTCTGTTTCCCACTCAGCAGCCAGATAACACCTTTCCTTCGCTCTCCCCTTTGTCTCCATCCACTCCCTTCCCTTTTCTGCTTTCCTCCAATTCATCATTTTTAAAATCAATTTCTAGGTATTGTTCTACGATTTCTTTATGCAAACACAAACAAGTGGGAACCTAGATTCTGCCCCAACCTTGCTCTTTTTCACAAAACAACCCACCTGGGAGATCTTTCATATCACAACCCCTCCGTGGGCTTCGCTTGGTCTCAGAACAAAAGCCAAAGCCCTCCCCTATATACTCCTCCCTGCACTCTCCCGCTTCCCCACCTCACTCCCTCCGGGACCACAGACACATTTCCTCTGCCCAGAGCACTCTTCTCTGAGGGTCCCTCATCCTCCTTTAATGTAATCTCAGAGAGGTTTCTGTGAGCCCCTTATCTAAGGAGCCACGCCTTCTGTCACTATCCTGTCACCCTGATTTAGTTTCTCCATAGAATTTATTACACCCTGACACAATCTGTTACTTTATTGTCTGTCTACGCTCCCCAACCTTCAGAATATTAGCTCCTTGCCTGCCTTGAGTATGGCTGTCCTCATGTCTGGAACAGTGTCGGGCACACAGTAGGTGCTTGCCCCAAACAGTGCCCCCTGGTGGCCACATTCTCTCTCCGCGCACAGTAAGCCTCCTCGTATAGAAGTGAGGTCTCAGCGCCCCCTCGTGGCTATGTGAGTTGGTCTTAAACTGCACCCCAGAGGTTAGTTACTCTGGGAACGCGGCGGGGGTGGGGGGGAGAAGGTGTCAGATGGATTTTAATTAAAAGAGCAGGCTCCAGACGCAGCTGCTACCGGGCACTCATCCATCTGATCAACACCAGAGGCTTTGCTAATTAGAATGATAAGTATTAGAAATGGGCTTTTATCAATGATTCGGCTGGTAGTCACAATTGACTAAAATGTTTTAGAAATACTTTTCATCCTCATAATAAACAGGGCAGCAAGTCAGCAAAGAGATTATCATGGTTGATATAAGATCAACCTACAAAAATCAGGATCATTTCTGTAACACTATAATAACCAATTCGTGCTTATTTTTTATGTTTATTTTTCTTTCTTTCTTTCTTTTTGTTATCCCCCCTCCCCCGTTTATTTTTGAGAGAGAGAGAGTGAGGGTGTGCTGGGGAGGAGCAGAGGAAGACAGAGAGAGAGAGAGAGAGAGAGAGAGAGAGAGAGAATCCTAAGCAGGCTCCATGCTGTCAACACAGAGCCTGATCCAGGGCTTGGTCTTGTGAACAGTGAGATCATGACCTGAACTGAAATCAAGAGTCAGAAGCTCAACCGAGCCACCCAGGTGCCCCTGTAATAACCAATTCAAACAAAGTTTTAGGGGTGCCTGGCTGGCTCAGTCCGTAGAGCATGCAACTCTTTTTTTTTTTTTTTTTTAATGTTTATTTATTTTTGAGAGAGAGACAGAGTGTGAGCAGTGGAGGAACAGAGAGACAGGGAGACACAGAATCTGATGCAGGCTCCGGGCTCCCGAGTTGTCAGCACAGAGCCCAATGTGGAGCTTGAACTCACCAACCATGAGATCATGACCTGAGCAGAAGTCAGACGCTTAACTGACTGAGCCGCCCAGGTGCCCCATGCATCTCTTAATCTCAGGGTCATCAGCTGGAGCCCCACGTTGGGCACAGGGATTACTTTTAAAAAATCAAAATGTCGGGGCGCCTGCGTGGCTCAGTCGGTTAAGCGGCCGACTTCAGCTCAGGTCATGATCTCGAGGTCCGTGAGTTCAAGCCCCGCGTCGGGCTCTGTGCTGACAGCTCAGAGCCTGGAGCCTGTTTCAGATTCTGTGTCTCCCTCTCTCTGCCCCTCCCCCATTCATGCTCTGTCTCTCTCTGTCTCAAAAATAAATAAACGTTAAAAATTAAAAAAAAAATTAAAATGTCAATAAAGGATACAGAAGGTATTCTGAAAAAAATGAAACCATCCATATCCTTAGATACGCTATCTTAATATTATCCACATGTCACTTCTCTCAAAATTAGTCCACATGTTTAAAGCAATCTTAATCAAAATGTTTTTTTTTTTTAAATACTTGATAAACCAATTCTAAAATTTATATGGAGGCACAGGGCACCTGGGTGGCTCAGTCGGTTGAGCGTCTGACTTTGGCTCAGGTCATAATCTCATGGTTTGTGAGTTTGAGCCCCGCGTCGGGCTCGCTGCTATTCGTGCAGGGCCTCCTTTGGATCCTCTGTCCCCTTCTCTCTCTTTGCACCTCCCCTGCTCATGTTCTCTCTCCCTCAAAAATAAATAAATATTTAAAAAATTATATGGAGGAATAAAGGTATACAGATAGCTAAGTCAACATTAAAAAGGAAGGGAGGGTCTAGGGGTGCCTGGGTGGCTCAGCAGGTTAAGTGTCCAACTTTGATTTTGGCTCGGGTCATGATCTCATGGTTCATGGGTTCCAGCCCCACATCAGGCTCTTCACTGTCAGCTGGGAGCCTGCTTGAGATCCTCTCTCTCCCTCTCTCTCTGCCCCTCCCCTGAGGGAAAAAAAAAGGAAGAGGGGATTCTGCATTACCAAATATTAAGACCAACTGCAAAGCCACAGTTAAAAAAAACAGTGGGATACAAGAACAGGTGCATGCACCAAAGGAACAGAACAGACTCACAGGCAGACCCAGGCCCGTTTAGGGACATAAGACGAGACAGGTTGCATTGCCATTCCATGGAGGAAAGGATGGATTGTTCACTGTGACTTTAGGAAAACTTGCACATTCTATGGAGAAAAAGAAAATGGATCCTTACCTCACACCACACACAAAGACTCTAAATGAAGTAAAGACCTAAATGTAAAGAATTAAACTATGGAGGGGCACCTGGGTGGCTCAGTCCGTTGAACATCCAACTTTGGCTCAGGTCATGATCTCACGGTCTGTAAGTTCAAGCCCTGCATCCGGCTCTGTGCTGACAGCTTGGAGCCTGGAGCCTGCTTTGGATTCTGTGTCTGCCTCTCTCTCTGCCCCTCCCCCACTCATTCTCTCTCTCTCTCTCTCTCTCTCTCTCTCTCTCTCCCTCCCTCTCTCAAAAATAAACAAACAAACAAACAAACAAAAACAAGGAGAGGGGTGCCTGGCTGGCTTAGTTGGCAGAGCAGGGTTGTAAGTTTGAGCCCCACATTGGGTGTAGGGATCACTTAAAAATAAAAATCTTAACAAAAAAAATAAAACAACAATGAGATATCAGGCAAAAAATATTTTGATCAGGCAAAAATTAGAAAGCTGGATGATACCGGGGCACCTGGCTGGCTCAGTCGGCAGAGCCTGCAACTCTTGATCTTGGGGTTATGAGTTTGAGCCCTACGTTGGGTGTAGAGATTAGGTAAAGGTAAAATCTTTAAAGTTTTGTTATTTTATTTTTATTTTTATTTTATTTTACTTTATTTTAATGTTTATTCATTTTTGAGAGACAGAGACAGAGCACACAAGCAGAGAAGGTAAGGAGGGGGGTGGGGACACAGAATCCGAGGCAGGCTCCAGGCTTCGAGTTGTCAACACAGAGCCTGACGCGGGGCTGGAACTCATGAGCCGTGAGATCGTGACCTGAGCCGAAGTCGGATGCTCAAGCGCCTCAGTCACCCAGGTGCCCCAAGTTTTTATTTGATTTTAGAGAAACAGTGTGTGACCAGAGGAGAGGGGCAGAGGGAGAGAGAAAGAATCTTAAGCAGGCTCCACACTCAGCTTGGAGCCTGATGTGGGGCTTGATCCCACGACCTGGGATCATGACCTGAGACTAAATCAAGAGTTGGACACTCAACCAACTGAGCCACCCAGGAGCCCCATTAAAGGTAAAATCTTTAAAGAGAAGGAAAGAAGAAAGAAAGAAAGAAAGAAAGAAAGAAAGAAAGAAAGAAGAAAGAAAGGGAAAAGAAAGCAAGGAAGTAAGAAAGAAAAAGCAAGCAAGCAGGCAAGCTGGATGATACCAAGTGTTGGCAGTGGCATTGACCAACAGAACAGACCAGCAAGCATGCATGGAGTGCGTGGTAACACACGGTAGTGAACTGGATAAACACTAGGCTAGGCCTGGGGAAATAGGGCCCCCATGCACTGCGTGTGGGAGCGGCTCATGGTCCAGGCATCTGGAGAGCAATCCATTCATTCAGTCTCAGGTATTTCTGAGCACCCATTCTATGTCTGCCTACATCAGGAGCTTACACTCTAACAGGGCAAAACAGATAATAGGCAATATTATAAATGAGTGAATTACATATTAGAAGGTGATGAGAATTATGGGGAAAATTAAGCAAAGAGAAAAAATGAGACACAGCAAAGAGATTGCAAGTGCTAGGGAGGGGAAGGTTGTGGTTTTCTTTCTTTTTAAAAAGATTTTTTAAAATGTTTATTTTTGACAGGGAGAGAGACAGACTGGGGGCAGGGGAGGGGCGGAGAGAGAGGGAGACACAGAATCCGAAACAGTCTCCAGGCTCTGAGCTGTCGGCACAGAGCCCGATACGGGGCTCGAACTCACAAGCGGTGAGATCGTGACCTGAGCCGAAGTCGGACACTCAACCGACTGAGCCACCCAGGCGCCCTGATTGTGATTTTCAACAGGGTAGTGTGGCAGACAGAGAAATGGCCCCCGAAATGTCTGTGTCCCAATCCCTAGAACCTGTGACTATGTTACCTCACGTGGCAGAAGGGAGTCTGCAGACGTGATGAAGTTAAGGATCTTGAGGTAGGGAAGATTATCCTGGGTTATCCTGGTGGGTCCAACGCAATCACGAGGGTCCGTGTAAGAGAGAGGCAGAGGGAGATTTGAAGGGTGGAGGGTGGACGGTCACAAGCCCAGGAAAGGCGTCAGCCACAGATGCTGGGAGAGGCGCCCACCTGATTCTCTCCTAGCGCCTCTGGAACTGGAGGGGAAGGAATTATGTTATGTTATGTTATGTTATGTTATGTTATGTTATGTTATGTTATTTACTTACTGTTTATTTGTTTTTTGAGAGACAGGGATAGTTAGAGTGGGGGGAGGGGCAGAGAGAGAGAGAGAGAGAGAGAGAGAGAGAGAGAGAATCCATGCTGCCAACACAGAGCCCCATGTGAGGCTTGAACCCATGAACTGTGAGATCATGACCTGAGCTGAAACCAAGAGTTGGAGGCTTAATCCACGGAGCCTCCCAGGCTCCCTGAAATTTCTGTTGTTTTGAGCCCCTGAGTTTGTAGTCATTTGTCACAGCAGCCAAGTTCTGCCACGTCTCATCTCCTCCTCACCCCCACTCTGCCCAGTCCTCCCGGCAGAACTTCCTCAGCCTCCTCCCTGGTGGGTCTCTGTGCTCCCTCCTTGCTCCCGCAGTTCGGCCCACACGTGAGACCATGGGGATCCTTCTAAAACAGCATTCCATTATCCTTGGAGCCCTCCACGGGCTCCCTTCCCTTCCCTTCCCTGCCCTGCCCTTCCCGCCCCTCCCCTCCACTCCTCTCCCCTCCCCTCCCCTCCCCTTCCTTCCCTACCTGACGCGGTCTCACCGGCTCCCTGCCTCAGGAGTTGTTGCAAGGGTCACGTGAGTGTGCGCAGTTAGCCGGTGAGAGTGCTCAGTGACCAGGACTCCTCCCACAGCCACCCCGTCAGGGCCTCGCAGAGGGTGCTTTGGGGTCGGCACACCCGAGTTCAAGTCCAGCGTTTGAGATGTATTTGTGATCTCTGACCAGAGAATGGGGGGTGGGGCTGGCATAATGCCCCTCCCCCGCCAGGCTGCGGTGCAAAACCTTGAGTCCAGGTGAGGTGCACAGTAGGTGTTCAGCCACAGGAATTTATGGCATGAGGACCACAGAGGGTATTTACCGCGTGAGGTGTGCCAGGCGCTGTTCTAAGTGCTTTGCGTGGACCCCCAGCATCCTCAGCACAAACCCGTGAAGCTGGAATAATTAATCCTAGTTTATAGATGAGGAAACTGAACTTCCAGAAAGATTGAGGAAGTTCCCGCAGAGCCACAGGGGCGCACGGGACACTGGCCCACGGAGCCCATGCCATCCACTCTCGGCTCTGTGGCTTGTGCTGTGACCCCCCTCCCCAGGCCCCGCGGCAGCCCAGTGCTTGACGGTCATCCCTTCAGCTGTATTTTGTGTCTTCTCTCCGTGTTTGTCCTCACGCCCTAACCCAGTGGTTCTCATGCCATGAGGTCATTGGAGAGATGTGGGGGCTGGTTCAGGATGGATGGTGGGGGCTGTTGACAGAGACCCTGAATCTCTAGGACCGGGGGGTTGGGGGGCGGGGTTGGGCAGGGATGGCACTTTCACAGAATGCCTGAGTGGATTCTGACGCAGGAAGTCGGTTAGCCTCCCGGCTCAGAGGAGCGCAGGGAAGAAAGGTGAGTTTAACTTCTGAGTCAGACCTGGGTTCAAATCCTAGCTCTCCCTGTCCTGACGGGTAGGAGGTCTTGGTGAGGGTATTGTCTCTCTGAGCCTAAATTGCCTGTCTGATGCTGAGGTGGTAAGTCCTGCTCCCTAAGGGTGGTCGGTGTGATTCAGTGATGTAAAACCTGTAAAAAACAACAACAACAACAACAAAAACAAACAAAAGAACCCCATCTCAGTACAGGTCCTGACACACAGGAAGAGCTAAACCAATGAGACTGTACACTATCATTGTTGTTATTATTATGGATCACTATGGTTGTTGCCCTGGTATTGTGTGATCCCCAACCTCACCTCCTCTGTACTTCAAAAAAATTTTTTTAAGTTTATTTATTTATTTAGAGAGGGACAGAAATAGTACAAGTGGGGGAGGGGCAGAGAGAGAGAGAGAGAGAGAGAGAGAGAATCCCAAGCAGGCTCCGCAATGTCAGCACAGAGTATGCAGGGCTCGAACTCACAAAGTGTGAGATCATGACCTGAGCCAAAACCAAGAGTTGGACACTTAATGGACTGAGCCACCCAGGTGCCCCTCACCCAGGTGTTTATTTTTTTAACAGAGGGAGAGAGAGAGAGCGCATTCGCGGGAGGGGCAGAGAGAGAGGGAGACAGAGGATCCTAAGTGGGCTCTCTGCTCTCAGCACAATGCAGGGCTCGAGCCCACAAACTGTGAGATCATGACCTGAGCTGAAGTCTGACGCTTAACTGACTGAACCCCCCAGGCGCCCCGCGTCTATACTTTGATATCCACATCCGGTCAGGAGACTTCTGAAGGTCATGTCTGAACATCCCAAGGGAGGTTTAGGGGAGGGCTGGATACTCGGAAGATTAGTGGGGAAGAGAGGGATGTGGGGTGGGAGGTTAGCAATAGCGTCTTCCTCAGAAGCCCAGGGGGGGCCCCCAGGAGTCTGGAACAGAGGGTCTCCTAGTGATTCCACAGGAGCTTTTGGGCTAGGATGTCAGACACCAGTGGCCGGGTGCTGGGCAGGGTCTGAGGCTCAGGGTGGGTGGACCATGTCTCCACTAGTGGCCCCACTGCCACCTGGGTATCTGTCCCAGGTCTGAGGATTCAGAACAGCCCGTGTGGACAAAGACTGGAGCCACAGTGCCCTCTGGTGGCCAGATGCTTGGGCTCCAGGGTTAAGTGAAGTGACCAAAGTTTGGGACTTCCAGGGACGGTGTTTGTTCCCAAAACTCCAGTGACGGGAAGAGTAGGCATCAGGACCCCAAGATGTCAGAACAGACACTTACCTTGTGTCTGGAGAGGGCAAGGGGTCAGGACTTGGAAAGGATTCTCGTGGAATCTCCTACAAAGGCACCCCCCCCCCGCCCCCAGGGTGCTGTCTCAGTCTGTACAGCATGCGACTTTTTTTTTTTTTTTTTTTTAGTGTTTATTTATTTTTGAGAGGAGGAAAGAGAGTGTGAGCGGGGAAGGGGTAGAGAGAGAGGGAGACACAGATCTGAAGCAGACTCTAGGCTCTGAGCTGTCAGCACAGAGCCCCATGCGGGGCTTCGAACTGGTGAACCACGAGACCTGAGCTGAAGTCAGATGCTCAACTGACTGAGCCATCCAGGTGTCCCAAGCATGTGACTCTTGATGTCAGAGTCATGAGTTCAAGCCCCACGTTGGGTCAGGAGGCTCCTCTGGGCTCCCACAGCGCCTGTGCTTCTCTATCCCAGCCTCCACCCCTCTGCCTGGGCTTCCTCCACTCTTGGCTGCCATTGTGTGGTGACGGGTCTCTTATCCCACTGGACTGTGAGCTTAAGAGCCCGGGGAAGAGCCAGCACGGCTGTGTCCAGCCTGCCCACACAGAGCTGGGGACCATAATCCTCTAGAAAGGAGTGAATGTGCCTGCTAACCTCTCCCTTCTCTTTGCCTTGAACTCTAGACCCTCTGCTGGGAAGGTTTCCTTAATGCAGCACCCCACCCCCCACTCGGGTTGTCCAAGTGTCTGTGTGGGGCACAGTCTGGACCCCACCTGACTCTCTGTCCCCGCTAGTTGTGTGCCTCAGAGTAGATGGTGAGGAGACAAACGGAGCATGACAACTAGTTGATTCACTTATTTATTCAACAAATAATTATTGAGCACCTACTATTTTCCAGGCCCTGTTCTTTTTTTTAAATTTTTTTTAACATTTATTTATTTTTGAGACAGAGAGAGACAGAGCATGAACGGGGGAGGGTCAGAGAGAGAGGGAGACACAGAATCTGAAACAGGCTGCAGGCTCTGAGCAGTCAGCACAGAGCCCGATGCGGGGCTCGAACTCACGGACCGCGAGATCATGACCTGAGCTGAAGTCGGCCGCTTAACTGACTGAGCCACCCAGGCGCCCCATCCAGGCCCTGTTCTAGGCACTGGGGAGACAGCAGTGGATGGAACAACAATCCCTGCCCTCACAGAGCTATTTTTTTTAATTTTTTTTAACGTTTTATTTATTTTTGAGACAGGGAGAGACAGAGCATGAACAGGGGAGGGTCAGAGAGAGAGGGAGACACAGAATCTGAAACAGGCTGCAGGCTCTGAGCTGTCAGCACAGAGCCCGATGCGGGGCTCGAACTCACGGACCGCGAGATCATGACCTGAGCCGAAGTCGGCCGCTTAACCGACTGAGCCATCCAGGCGCCCCACAGAGCTATTATTCTAATGGGCAGAGACAGACACTAAGTCAAATAACTAAACAGATTTAGTACAAGATGACAAACTATGGTATGCATTGGAAGAAAAGGCATTTCAGAGGACAGAGTTATGGGGGATGCTATTTTAGCTGAGGTTCAATCTGAGGAGGTAACATTTAATCAAAAACCTGAATAAAGCGAGGGATGGAGCCATGTGGATATCGGGGAGGAATATTCTAAGCAGAGAGAACAGTAAGTGCAAAGATCCTGTGGCTGACATGGGATTGGAATGCTCCAGGAACAGGGAGGAGGCCGGTGTGACTGGAGCAAAGTTAGCCAATGGAAGGAAAGAGGGAGATGAGGTTAGAAATGTGATGAAGGTTGGGGAGGGGATCACTTGGGGCATTGAGGGCGGACTGAGGACTTTGCACTTTATTCCAGTTATGAAAGAAGCCCCCGGAGGTTTTGAGCCCAAGAGCGTTGTGACGCCACATGTTTTAGGTAGCACACTCTGACTGCCATGGGGAGAACAGACATGGGGTTGTCCAGGCGGGACACAGTGGTGGACAGTACCAGGTGGAGGGTGTGAAGGGAGAAGAGTGGGTAGATCCTGGATCTGCTTTGTGAATGTAGAGATAACACGATTTGCTGATGGGCTTGGTGTGTGTGTGTGTGAAAAAGAAGAGAGTCGATGATTGATTGCACTTAGAACAAAATCCATTTTCTTTGTAATGTCCTACAAGGCTCTACATGATCTGGGTCCTTGCCCTGTCCCCAACCTTGTCTCTCCCCTCACTCATCCTGCTCCGATCACACCAGCTTTCTTACTGATCTTTGCACTTGTCAAAGCGTGTTCCCTTTCCCCTCCTGTCTCCTGGCTGGAACTTCTCGGGTCTCAGCTCAAATGTCATCTTCTCAGAGAAGCCGTTTTATAGCATTCATAATTTTCTAAATTGATTTTGTCTATTTATTTTCTTCTTTGTCATCTTGTCTTTCTCCACCAAAAGGTGAGCTGCTTGAGGGCAGCGACTTTGGTCACTGCTCTGTGTCCCAGTGCCTAGAAAAGTGCCCGGCACCTGGCAAGCACTGATTAAGTGAACAAAGACACCGATTAACCTCTGTGCTCGTTTACAGGCTGGCTTACACAGAAAAGACACCCAGACAAGCAGGCATAGACAAGAACACACAACAGATCCTTGGGTCATCCACATACCCTGGGGAGACCCAGAAGCAGGAGAAGACTCCCGCGCCCGCGGTTCCTGGTGGATGGAGAGCCCGAGGTGGGAATGGAGCACCCCCAGGGAGGCGGAAAAGATGCTCTGGGACGAGCCCAGCCCCGCCCTGTATCCCCAGCAGCCAATGGGCGTGTGGTCCTCCCGGCGCCCCCTGGGACGTGTAGTCCGGTCAGGGGCGCCCTCGGGCGCCGCTGTGAGCCCCTAGACTCCACGTCCCGTCGTGCGCCGGGAGGTGCGGGGATTGGCCGAGCCCCGCCCCCGGCCCGCCCCGCTCAGCTCGCGCCGCAGCCCCAAGAATGAATGAAATCGTAGCGCGCTGGGCGGCAGAGCGGGCGGCGCAGGCCGGGCTGGGCCCGCGCGCGGCGGCAGCAGCGCCCCGGGCCGGAGGCGGCCCAGCCGAGCGGGCCATGGCCACCGCCATTCAGAACCCGCTCAAGTCGTGAGTGTCCCCGCCGTTCACGTCCCTCCATCCCGCCCCCCACCCCTGGCCCTTCCCCCGCCTCTTGGGGAGGGGGACGCAGCGCGCGGAAGGTAGTTTAATGGGGGCCCTCCAGCTCGTCCCCCCCACCGCTGGGGGACCTGCCGCCCCTTGTTGCCCTTGGGGTTGGGGGCGGGAGCCCCTTCAGGGTCGCGGGGGCGTCTCTTCTTTGTCGCTGTCAGTGAAGGAATGTGGCGCGGGTTGGGGGGTGGCGGAGGCCGTTTCCCCACCCAGAGTGGGGGTAGGGGCTTCCCTCTCCTCCTCCTCCATCTCTCCTTCTCCGTGTCTCCGGGGGCGCCGGGGGGCATAGGGCTGGGAGTACGAACGCCCAAGTCCAGACCTCAGCCTCCGGGGTCTTCACCACCCTCCTTCCCCCTCAGCAGAGCACCTTTCTCTTTCCTCTCTCCTTCTCCGGGGACCTCGGCCCGCGTGGCCGCAGGGTGGGAGCTGAGACGTCGGGGTTCCCGGTCGGATCCCTGCTGGCTCCCTTTTTTCCTCCCCGGGTCTTCGGGACCTAGAAGCTCCGACGCCCAGGTCAGTTTAGACCGTGGGATTCCTCCCTTTCCCCGCCCATACACATCTAACCAGAGCATCTGGGACCGGATGCTTCGGGAGAGGATGCTGGCAGCACCCTCAATCTCGGGGGATTCCCTCCCTTTCTCCCTGTCCGCGTCCCTCCTCCGAGCGTTAGCTTCCTCCTGGGCCCGGTGGCTGGGAACCTGGACGCCCGGGTTCAAGCCTAGCTCTGTCCCATCCCTCTCCTCTCTTAGCCACCTCTTTTCTCTCTCTTTCCATCTCTCTCTCTCGCTCCCTCTTCGGGATCCTGGACTCCCGGGTCCCAGCGCTCCCCACCCCCTTTCCTCCGGCGGTGACAGCGGGCTCAGAGTGACAGGCGCGCGGCCGTTCCCGCCCTCCCTCCCCGGCAGGCGAGCGCGGCCCTCCCCTCCCCCTCCTCCCCTGCCCGGGGGGGGGGTGGGGTGGGGGTGGGGGTGGAGAAGGCGGAGGGCGAACGCCCGCGGCGCCGCACAAAGGGACTGTGGCGACCTCCCCCCCTTCCCCCAACCTCTTGCTCTCGCCGCCTTGACCTTGAGCAGCGCGTGTTGGGGGGTGGGGAGGGGGAAGGGGCCGGGAGCGCCCCCCAGCCTCCTAAAGGCCGGGCCTGATGGCTGGACCCTAGGCCCCCAGTTGTTTCTGGTTTCTGGCGGGGTCTGTTGGGAGAGGAGTGGGGCGGAGGTTAATAGGCACGCGCCTACACGTGTGGCTTTGCGGTGAGCAGGAGAGCTTGCAGGGCGTGTGCGGAGCCGGGGTCAGTGTGAGGAGGTGTGTGACGGTGACACCCTTCTGCTTCCCTCACTCTGTCTTAACACACAGACGGAGGTGTGCCCCACGAGGAACACCCTCGAGCTGGCTGGGACAGGGTTCCTGTGCAGGTTGGTGGATCTACAGGCATTCTGGCCTCCTCCCTCTGACCCTGGCCGGACCTCTTGGAGGAGGTCAGAGGAAGCGTTGGGGTGGGTGTGCCAGCGCCCTGCTTTGCCCTTCTTTGCTCTCCTCTTCAGACAGGTCCTGGGGTTGAGGGCAGACACTGGCTTCTGAAAGAATGGGAGCCAAATCCCCTTGGGAGTGGGAGGCTGGAGGAGTGCGAGGCTGGGTATTCTGACTACCTGGTTTCAAACCTCATCTTGAGCCCTAATTCTCCCCCTCCCTTCTCCCCCTCCTCCAGAGCCTCAGTGTTACCATCTGTGTACTGGGGACTCCTAACAGAGCCTATTGTCCCATGGGGCTTGTGATCTTTGCAAAGCACTTAGTACAGAGCCTGACCCTGACTAAATGTAGTGATTAGTAGTCGTAGCATCAATATTGATTTCTCTTGCGGTCCAGTTCCCACATAGGGCATTGCGGGGGCCTGGGCAACGTTAGGGTGCGGGTGCCAGTGCCCTTCTTTGCTCTCATCTTCTAAGGCGTCTGCAGGGGTGGGGGTAGGGGGTGGAACTCCCCTGCTTGGGCAGGGGAGTTCAAGTGTGGGAGGGGGATCTGTGAGGGTTACTAGCGGTAGGGAAAGGGAGGCAAGTTTCAGCCTGGGTCTGGTGGGGGGTGGGGGGCTCAATCGTGCTGGTGAACAAGGGCTTCCGGGGAGGTGATGGAGTTTTCTACACTCAGCCTCCAAACCCATCAAATGGATGCAAGGGTTCTGGGGTGGGGCAGGAGTGAGCTGGGGTGTCTGAGGCTGGAGGTGTGGGGAGCAAGTGTAAGCATGTGTGGGTGGTGGGAGGTGAGAGAGGAAGGTGGCAAGGGCATTCTCTGAGCTGAGCTGCTGGGCAGAGGGGGAGGGCTTACTCTGGATGAGATACGGGGTAACCAGGGGAGGGGCCTGAAGACCAGAGTGAAAATGTGGGTACCATTCCAGGTAAGCATCCCGACTTACTCTCCTTGCCACCTACTCTCAACCAGATATGAAGCAGAGACCTACTCTGTCCTGTTGCGGGTAGGGGAGGGGGAAGGTCAAGACCTTATCTGGGGGAGATGGGGGAGGGTTTGTGGTTTGTGGGAGGGGTCTGAGACACTAGAGGTGTGTGTGTGTGTGTGTGTGTGTGTGTGTAGAAGTGATAAGTATGGAAGACCTTGGGGGTGTCTCTCACCAGAGGGTAGGTAGGGGCATCAAGTGACAAAAGAGGTGAAGGCTATTATGCAGTCTGTCTGCCGGAGAGCCCCCTGGTGGACAAGGACATTTGTGGGCGTTTTTAATCCACGCAGGGGCTCAAACTTGAACACAAACTTTGGACGGGGGGGGGGGGGGGGGTCCAGTTGAGTGTTGGTGCAGCTTGGTGGGTCAGCTCACTATCTGGGGATCGCTTAGGGTACAGTCTGTGTGAGTGACAGTGGGAAAAAGAAGGAAGTAAAAACGCACTTGGGTACAGATATCTAGGTGAGTGAGTCCCTCCCTTAGTCCCACCTTCAGAGAGCCACCAGGGGCTCAGATTCCTCATCTGGAAAATGGGGGGTAAAAATAGCATCACCCCAGAGGGTCATTATGAGAATTGCACCAGTGAATCAAGTACTTAGAACTGTGTCTGACACATCATGGGTACTCAGTATATTTACTCGTTCAACAAATACTGAGCATCTTTTATGTACCAGGCATTCCTCTTCTTCTCTTCCTCCTCCTCCTCTTCTCCCTCCTCCATCTTCTTCTTTTTTTTAAAGCTTATTTATTTTTATGAGAGAGCGTGCACGCACGTGCCCGCGTGTGAGCAGGGGAAGGGGCAGAGAGGGAGACAGCGTGGAAGCGGGCTCTGTGCTATCAGCGCAAAGCCCAACACGTGGGGCTCCAACCCACAAACTGTGAGATCTTGACCCCAGCGGCAGCCCGGACGCTCAATCGACTGAGCCACCCAGGCGCCCCAGGGTATTATTCTTTCTAGAAGGGTTGGCTATTTTACACCTTAACTACATATCAAATCCTCTTTGTGGAATGAGTGAAGTTTTACTGAACACTTACTACCTGCCAGGTACCTTTTAAAAACACTTTACACATATGTACTCATTTAATCCTTACGACAATCCAATGAGGTGTCATCCTCATTTTACACGTGAGGAAACCGAGGCCCAGAAAGGTTAAGTCATTTGCCCAAGGCCACATGGCCACCAAATGGCAGAGCCAGGATTTGAATCCACAAGGTGTGGCTCCCGCTGCAAAGTAGCACTGTGCGGTCTAGCCCGCGGAAGGAAGGGATGGAGCAGGGCGGGGTCACTGTGAGAGTGACAGCCCTGGAGGGACTAGATAGGGTTCTCTGGAGCTGGGAGGGACTGGGGAGGGGGGAGGGGGGAGGGGGGGAAGGGGAGGTGTCAGTGAGCCAAGCGCAGGCTTAGCCGGTGGACGTCTGTATGGGCACCTCTTAGGTATCTCTAAGTCTCAGGGCATTGAAGTGTTTGTGTGAGTGTAAATGTACGTGAGTCTGTAAAGGTGTGGGAGTGAAGTGTGCGTGAGTCTACGTGGGAGGCTGTGAGTATACGTGTGAATGTGTGTGTAAACTGCCGTATGTGGGTGTGTGCGAGTCCAGGTGTGCATGTGTGAGTGTCTGCCCGGGAGACTAGACGTGCGTCTGGGCGAACGTGTGTGAGTGACTGCGCGCTCCCTGGGCCCCACCTCTGCACCCGCTTCCCCGCGGGGTCCCGCAGGTCCCCGGGCCCGGGACTACGACTCCCAGCATGGCCCGGGCGGGCCCGCCCCGCCGTCGTGATTGGCTGTGGTCCCGGTGCTCCCGCCCCGCGGGAATGAATGGATGGGCGGCCTCAGCGCCCGCCCGAGCGCTGGGAGGACCGACCCGGCGGGGACCTGCTGGGGGCAGGACCCGGGGAGCAAGATGGCCACGGTCATCCCCGGCCCCCTGAGGTGCTGCGGGCCGGCGGGAGGTGGGGGAGGGCGCGCGGGCGGGTCTGCGCGGGCGTGTGTGTGTGGCGGCCGGGGGTGGGGCCGAAGGGGTGTCTGGGGGGCTGTCACCGTGGGCCGTGCTGCGCGGGGGTGCGAATGTGTGCGATCATGGGTCTCTGGCAAGAACGGTGTCCGATGCGCTGCTCCTGGACGAGCGGAGGGTGTGGGGAGCTCGGAGTCCTCTTCGGGTCCTTTTCGGGGAAGGGGGTCATGTCCCGCCCGGCGACCCCCGGGGTTGGGGAGAGAGTGAAATGGCCTGGAGGTGCGGGAGCCTTGGTAAACTTAAGTGAAGCCCACACTACCTTTGTCTTGGCGTGTGGAGTGTGTGTCACTTGTTTGTACTGTTATTTTTTTGTTTTTTTGTGTGTGTTTTTGGATATGTGTGTGGATATGTGTTTAATATCTTTCAGTCTACCAGGTATCTTGGGATATTTGGGTCTTTGAGTGTATGTACATGTCCTTTGAAGCCGCATCATTTGTGTTCTGTGTCTGGATTTGTAGTTGTGCGTGTATTTATGTGTACATTTTTGTGTGAATATGGGTGGATTTGCCTGTTTCTATATTGTATACGTGTATATCTTTGTGTTTGGATATGTGGTGTTTTAGATGTTGGTTTCTATATCGTGTTTCTTTATGATTGTGTGTACGTGTGTGTCCTGTGTGAATCTGTGCGATTTCTTTGTATAGTGTGCCTGGACATTGTGTGTGTGTGCGTGTGTGATTTGTTTGTGTTGTGTCTTTAGATATGTGTGTAGGTGCACATGTGGGTAGTTTGTTTTAACATTGCTTCTAACATTTGTGTATGTGTGTGTCTTTGGTTGCATGAGTGTGTGTGTGAAGTGTGGTGTCTGTGATCTGTTTGCATGTTGTGTGTCTTTGTGTGGGTGCTTTGTTTATGTTGTGTGTCTTTGGATATGTGATGTGTATTTGTGCGTGGATATATGTGTGTTGTGCCTGTCCCACACTATGTATCTGCGATGTTTGTGTTTTTTTCAGTAGATATTTGTGTGTGCGCGTATGTGAGATTTGTCTGTTTCTCCTTTGTGAGTTTTGGGCTATGTCTCTCTTTGTGTGTGAATCCTGTGTGATTTGTTTGTGTTGTGTATTTTGATATGTGCACGTATGGATGGGTCTTGGTGTATTTTTGTCTGTTTCTACATTATGTGTGTGTATCTACCGGTTGGCTCCGGGCCTGCTTGGGTCTCAGGTTGGGGGCTCCTGAGTCCAGGAGCCACAGGAGGGGAGAGACTGGAGGAGTCGGATCACCCATTCCCGAGCGGCGCGTTGAGGGAGGGGTGCTGGACGACCCGGCGCTCCTGCCCTTGGTGACAGCCACTCGCCCGCTCGCTCGCCCTCACAGCCTAGGCGAGGACTTCTACCGCGAGGCCATTGAGCACTGCCGCAGCTACAACGCGCGCCTGTGCGCTGAGCGCAGCCTGCGCCTGCCCTTCCTCGACTCGCAGACCGGCGTGGCCCAGAACAACTGCTACATCTGGATGGAAAAGACCCACCGCGGCCCTGGTACCCGCTGGGAGGGCAGGGGCGGGGTGGGGCGGGGCGGGGCAGCGGCTTTGCGGCGGCGTTCTCGGTCCTCACCGCCCTCCTCACCTGCAGGTCTGGCCCCGGGACAGATCTACACGTACCCCGCGCGCTGTTGGAGAAAGAAACGGAGACTTAACATCCTGGAGGACCCCAGACTCCGGCCCTGCGAGTACAAGATCGGTGGGTGGAGCTCCATCCTGTGCCCCGGGGTGGCCCCAGCCGGGCCCGGGGCAAACGCTGATCCGTGTGTGGTGACGCCTGTGTGGTTCTGAGCATTTGCCTTTATTTCCCTTCTAGCGAGTGTCTGCAGGTGTGTGTCTGGCTGTAGTCCAGACATTCTCCGGTTTTCCCTGAGTGACTGCTTTGGACTTGGACGTGTCTTCTCCTACTGGGGCCCAGGTGTATTCCGGGGCCCGGTGCTATCTGTTAGGCGCCTAGGTGGCTCCTCCCCGGTGAACTGGGATGTGCTGCTGTGCGGCTGTCTTTCTTCCTGTGGGCGCCTGAGTGTGTGTGCGTGTGTGAGAGTGTCTGGTGGTAAGCCTTTGCGTCGGTAGTGGAGTGGATGTAAGTATCTGTGTCTCTTTCTAGGTGTTTCCAAGGACATTAGCGGGTTTGTTTCATCTCGTGTGTGTCTGGTCTCCCAGAGTGTCCGGCGGTTTCTGGGTGTGTCTGAGTGCATCGGGGTGTCTGGTGTCTCTTCTTTTGAGTATCTGGATGCTTTGGAATGTCTGGGAGAATCTCTTCCCCTAGTATCTGCTATGTCAGGTGTATCTCTGCCCACGTGTGCTGGTCCAACCAGACCGTCTGGCCTTATCGCTTCTTGAATGTGACCAGCACTATTAGAGTCACTGGCTCTTTCTCTTCCCTCGTCCTCTGTGTGGGTCCGGGTATATTGAAGTGTCCATCTGTGTGGTTTTTTTTTTTTAAGTTTGTTTGTCTGTTTGTTTATCTAGAGAGTGCCCACACGGGCTGGGGAGGGGCGGAGAGAAAGCCGGAATCCCAAGCGGGTACCCTGCCACCAGAGCAGAGCCTGCTGACCTAAGCCGATCAAGGCGCCATGGAGTATCCATCTGGCTGTCTTTCTGGGTGTGTCGATTGCCTCAGAGGCGCCGTGTGTGGCTCCCCTGTGTACGTCCGTGTGTGTCCATCTGAGTAATTCTCTCCAGATGTGTCTGTCTGGATCTCCCCTGTGTGTGTCCACATGTCTGGTAGGGTCTGACTGGGTGTTCCTTACGTGGATCTAGGTATAGCTGACGATTTAGTGTCTCTTTCTGATTGTCTCTGGGTGTATCCCAGGGTTTGGATATGTTTCCTCTACGTGACTGGGTGTATCTGAGTGTCTGGGTGTATCTCCTCCTTTGTGTGTCTGGCTGTCTCCAGATGATCCGTCTGTATCTCCCATGTGTACCCTGTTTGAGAATCTGTGTTTCTCCACGTGCATCCAGGTGTAAGTGAGGGAGGGTCTGGCGTGTCTCCGTCTGAGTGTGTCTGAGCGGATCCGAGGGCCTGGCCGTGTCTTTCCCAGGTCTCGGCCTCCTTCCCAGTATGCGTGATTGAATCTTTGAGTCTGTTGCTGGTTGAGTGTGGGAACACCTCTTTCCTGAAGCAAAGGGCATGGCTCCCCAACCTGGGCAGTTTGAGAAATCCTCCAGGGACAACTTCCCCACTTGACCTCCCCACCATGGCCTTGTCCCCAGATTGTGAGGCACCCCTGAAGAAGGAGGGTGGCCTCCCCGAAGGGCCTGTCCTTGAGGCGCTGCTGTGTGCTGAGACAGGGGAGAAGAAGATTGAGTTGAAGGAGGAGGAGACCATTATGGACTGCCAGGTGGGACCACCCCTCAGGGGCCCCGGCCGCCTTGTCACCCCCGCCACCTGCCCTGGCGCACCCTGTTCCCGCTCTCCGATCTCCCCTGGTTCCCTAGGGCCTCTGGGCCTCCTAAGTCGCATCCTTCCACACCTCATCTCTGTTCGGAAGACCTCCCTGCTTGCCCTGCGCCCCCAGTCTCCAGCTGTGTCCGCAACTCCCACAGAGAAGGACAGCATCCCCCATTTTCTTGACCTCAGTCTCCCTTCTGGTGTCCAGAAACAGCAGCTGCTGGAGTTTCCACATGATCTCGAGGTGGAAGACTTGGAGGATGACATTCCCAGGAGGAAGAACAGGGCTAAAGGAAAGGTATCACCCCCAAATCTTTCTCCCTCACCTCTCTCCTCAGTGACGGATCCCATACACTGAGCGTTTATCGTGGTCAGACCCTAACCCGGTTTGGCCTCACCTAATTCCCAGAGCAGCCTGAAGGGGTAGAGGATTTTATGCCCATCGCACAGAAGAGGACGCTGAGGCTCAGATATATGAACCCATTGGCAAAACAGAGATTGTATAGTGGGTCAGAGCCGCCTTCACACCCATGAGGAAGCCTCTGAGAGGTCAAGGGGGTTACTCGAGGCCCATAGTCAGGAAGTGGCAGAGCTGCGGTTCACCTTTCAGGCTCCAGTGATGAAAACGCTTTCAGTTGCCTCCCTTCTTGGCCCCTCATCCCGCTTCTCCCCCCAGGCATATGGCATCGGGGGTCTCCGGAAACGCCAGGACACCGCATCCCTGGAGGACCGAGACAAGCCGTATGTCTGTGATAGTGAGTCCTTCTGAAGAGGGGGAAAGAGAGAGTGGGGCCTAGGGACCTCTCCCCTGCTGGCCCCCTCCCTCCTGTTCTAGAGCCCGGCGGGAGGGGATGCTCAGGCCTCTGGCAGAGGGGGGAGGTGTGATCCCCGAGGCCAGGGTGGAGGCCGCATGGGCTGGGAGGGCTGACCGGCCCTCCCTGCTCGCTCTCCAGTCTGTGGGAAACGGTATAAGAACCGGCCAGGGCTCAGCTACCACTACACCCACACCCACCTGGCTGAGGAGGAGGGGGAGGAGAACGCCGAGCGCCACGCCCTGCCCTTCCACCGGAAAAACAACCATAAACGTGAGCAGGCAGGCGGGCTGTGGGGTAGTGAGGGGCCCCGGGAATGGGGGCTGAGGAGCCTGGGAGGGAGGGGGCACATTAGACATTTCTGGAAAATCTCCAGCTCAGCGGTCCCCTCCCCCCACCGACCATGGGGATGCTGGCTCTGGGGTTGCCATGGCAACCAACCATCTCTCCCTCGCTCCCGGCCGGGCGTAATATTTCTGGGTCTGATTTATTGTTTCAATTAGAGCTTGGGGAGGGGGGTGATAGATGACTCCCCTCCCTCTCTGCCTCCCGTTCTCCCTTTTTTGCTAAGCTTTGGCTGAGGGGCAGGGTCTGTGGCCTGGGAGCCCTTGGCGCCTGCCCGTGCCAATCTCGTGGCAGCCCTGACAGCCGAGGGATGGGAGAGGGCTCGGGAGAGGCTCCGCCAGCGGAGAAACTGTCTTCGCGCCCACCTCTTGGTGGGAGAGGGCGGTCTCTTCACCCCGTCCTCACCACGCACGGGGCACCTCTGTGTTCAGAATTTTGCTTGTGAACATCCGTCTGTTTGCATATCAGATCTTGGCCAGTGGTACCCCCAGTTTTTATCTAGACGGGGCTTAGTTGGCACTGGTTGTGTGGTAGAAAGGGGAAGCAGGGGGGCTCTTCCTAAAGCTGTTATTTGCCAGTTTTGCCTAATAAAGAGTGAGTTGTCCTCAAAGAGTTCTGGGCTCCTGATGAGAATTATTTGGGCTCCCATCCCTGTTCTGCCGCGGCCACAACTTGGGGTAGCTACTCTCTCTCCTTACCTCCCCCATGCCTGGATAAAGGGGTCCACCCCGGGGCTGAGGCTGGGGGGCAGGGTGGAGCCTTGCCTATGGTGAGAGCCCCTCTCTCTGTCCCCCCAACCCCAGAGTTTTACAAAGAATTGGCCTGGGTCCCTGAGGCACAGAGGAAACACACAGGTAGGGACGCCTCCCTCTGCCCCTACTTGTGCAGCAGCCTTTGACTAGGTGCCCCCGCCCGCCTACGTCAACCCCCCGCCTGCTGTCTTTCAGCCAAGAAGGCGCCCGATGGCACTGTCATCCCCAACGGCTACTGTGACTTCTGCCTGGGTGGCTCCAAGAAGACGGGGTGTCCCGAGGACCTCATCTCCTGTGCTGACTGTGGGCGATCAGGTGATACCCTCACCTGAGGTTGCTGGGGGCCCGGGGGGGAGGGGACGCCAGGAGTCCCGATCTGGAGGCTGGGAGGCGGAGAAGTGCGGCCTGGGGCTGGGGGCATCCAGAGCTGGTGGAGTGGACTCAACTGCTGAGGACCTTGGGAAACTGGGAGGGGGAGGGGTGGTCAGAGAGGCTCTGGGAATAATGGGATGCGGTCATCACGGCGTTGCCGGTCGTAGCACGTGCTTAGCATGGCACGAGGGGCAGTGAAAGGTGGTTGCCAAGGCATTGTGGGTAGGGAACCGTGATAGTGAGTAATGGATGGCCGTTGCCTGGGCACTGTGGATAACCGAGGGCGCTTGCCATGGAGTTGCGGTTAGTGGGATGTGGTTTCCCAGGGTGGGCTTGTAGGTAATAGACTGTGGTTGCCTCAGCACGGTGGGTAATGAATTGTGGTTGTCATGGTATCACGGGGAGTGCAATAGGGTTGTCACGGCAACGGGGTAGCGTGGAACGTAACCTGTGGCACCGGGTGGCGGCTGAGGGGGTCTCCGCACTGGGGTAGTGCGACGGCTGTGGGATCGGCGTCGCGCGGTACCGCCGGGAACACTTCGGTCGCCCGCCCGTCCTGGGGGACGGGCGTTGGGTCACAGGGAACCCAGAGCGTGGGGACCCCACTGTGGAAGGCGGTTGCCATGGCGCCGTGGCTGGGAGGACGTGGCTGCCGCGTCACTGTGGTTAACGGAACCTGTCGGCCACTCTGCTGTGGGTAATGGAATGTGGCTGCCTCAGCACAGCGGCTAACAGAATGTGGCGGCCCGGGTGTTGTGGGTGGTAGAAAGTGGTTGCCACAGCACTGCGGGTAATGGAATGCGGTTGCCATGGTATTCTGGGGAGCAGAATGTGGTTACCATGGTGGCTGGTAGGAGACTGGTGGCCACGGTCGCGGCAGCGCTGCTTGCGGTACGGTCGCTGGGCACCGTGCGCGGGGCGGGGTCGGGCTGTGGGCCACGGGAGCTCCTCCGGCCCTAGGACCCAGGGGTGGGGGCCGAGCCGTCTCCTCCCCGGGGGGGGGGGGGGGGGGTCAGTCACCACCGGGGGCGTGGTGAGCCCTAACTGCATCCCTGCCCCTTGGCCCCCAGGACACCCCTCATGTTTACAGTTTACGGTGAACATGACGGCGGCCGTGCGGACCTACCGCTGGCAGTGCATCGAGTGCAAGTCCTGCAGCCTGTGCGGCACCTCGGAGAACGACGTGAGTGCCCGCCCGCCTCCCCTGGGACATGCCCCCAGGTGGCCTCCCGTCCGGCACCTCCGCCTCTGCCAGTCGGGCCTAAAGCCTTTCCCTGGAGCCCCTCCCTGGTGAACACTAGTAACCTGTATTATTATTATTGCTTAGTGTCCATTAACTGAGCCCGGCACTTAGTGCTCCTCATCTCTCTGACTCCTCCCAACCACCCTCCGAGGTAGGTGCTCTCGTTCCCACTCCGCAGAGAAGACGCTGAGCTCAGAGAGGGGAAATGACGTGCCCGAGGTCACGTCTAGGAAATTAGTAGAGCTGGGAACTGAACCCAACGTCCATTGCTTCCAGAGCTGGTGTCAGACCATCTCGGTGGCGTTTGAAGTGTTCCACAGAATCTATAAAACCCAGACTGCGAATTGCAAACCGGCCGACCACAGGGGTGTTTTGCTTGGCCAAGCAGGGTTTTGCAAAGATTCCGTGATGCGAAGCCCGTCTCGGAGCCCTTTCTCGTGGGAGGGACCGCCTTCCCCGGCCCCTTTGACCTACCCCTGCCCCAGCCCCCCACCCCGGTTTCTGGTGCCCGTGCCCCCAGGGTGCCAGCTGGGCGGGTCTCACCCCCCAGGACCAGCTGCTGTTTTGTGACGACTGCGATCGGGGTTACCACATGTACTGCCTGAGCCCCCCCATGGCGGAGCCCCCGGAAGGTGAGAGAAGAGGTGGGCATGACACGGGGGCGGGTGGGTCGGAAAGCTGTCTTCCGGCTGAAGACCAAAGACCGTGTCTGCTGGCTGGGAGGTTGGGTCAGCCTCTTGGGGACCCGGGCCTAAATCCCTGTCCTCTGGCCACCCCCACAGGGAGCTGGAGTTGTCACCTCTGTCTTCGGCACCTGAAAGAGAAGGCCTCTGCCTACATCACCCTCACCTAGGCCTGGCTCTGGCTCACCCGGACCTCTGGGGTGGTGCTTACCTATCTGCCTCTCGGAGCTCCTCCACGCTCTCTCCGCCCTCAGTGCCCCACAGTGGAGGGGGACAGGGGAAGCCTGAGAGGGGGCGGGGCCACCCCCTTCCCTCTGTGCAGGTGGAATGTTTGCCCTGTGGGTTGGTGGGCCCAGCAGGGCCCCTCTCCCTTCCTCCCTCCTTCCCCATCCCTTGGCGAATGGGCACCGGGGGCTTCTGCTCCCCTCAAAGCCATACCCCGCCTCTGGGCGGGCATGAGGGGTGGTAGATGCCAGCCCGGGGCACGGACACAGCGTTTTTCTAAAGAAAAAGTCAAAAAGTTAAAAAAAAAAAAAAAAAAAAGAAAGAAAAAAGAAATTAATATATACAAAGAGTCCTATAAGGCCTGGCTGGGTGGAGGGGGTGCTGCCGAGCGCATCCACTGGGCACCGGTCTATGCCAGCTTCCTGCCTACCAGCCCCACCCCCCAGTTTCTGGAGTTGCAGCTGTCCCACCTCCTCACCCAGTGTGGGCACCGTCCCCCTTCGTGCCCAGGGCAGGTGGGTGTGGTGTCCACCCTCGCCCCCTCTTGGTGCCCACCGTGGATACTGCATGACGTGAACCATGGTTTTGAACTCCGTTCCTGCTCCCTCCCTGAGAGCCCCACCCTGCCCGCTCTGTGCCTGCCGCCTGCCCTGGCTGGTGGGCGTCGGCTGGGGGGGCAAGGCGGGCAAGGCGGGCCCCTGCCCAGCGCCTGCTGGAATGAGAAGCACAGACTCTACAACGGACAAGTTTTTCCCCCTTCCCCTGCTCCAGTTCCCCACCGGCCAGGCCGGGCTGCCCCCTGCCACCCTCGCTGGCCATTTTGGGGGTAGCGAGGGGGCGTGGTTGTTTCTTGTGGTTGTGTGTGTTTGTTGTTCGGGTTAAAAAAAAAGGGAAATTGAGACTGCAAGTGGGGGGAGGTGGTGGGTT